>NW_018020613.1:718215-793273 GCF_002006095.1 Pseudomyrmex gracilis
CTTTTCTGTCACGTGACTTTACTTTAGTCACGTTTTTAGTTTTCTCCACGTATACGACGAACTGTCAAAATCGCTTTTCTGTCATTATTTACTCTCTCGATCTTACCGATTCGATTTGACTCGACTCGACTCGATCAACCAACCAATCGGTAACGCGGAAAGGAGGCAACAATAGATGCGATACATTCGACTCAAAAACGCGCACTTTGCGGTACACACGGATTTTTTAATGAGAGATTGTTTACGAAATGTGTGTGCGTTAGCGATTTTATCTCAAGTTTTTAAACTCGCAAAAATATCAACTTTAAAACGGGGTTTGGATCTGTACGTTCGCAAAAACAAAAAGGATCATCGTCGCTTCACTCTCCGAACGAATTCATAAGGGACTAAGGTCTCAGGCATTGGCAATTGTCGAAACGGCGTGTGAAATGGCGTCCAAACGACTGCCAGGAGGCAACTTTTACGATAACATGGATTTTCTTTCACCCGATGGTAGGCATCACCGTTTGCCAGAGGTTGGCGAGAGACCGCGGCGCACGGTATCCTCGCCGGAAAAAAGTTCTCTAATTCGGAGACAGAGAGAGAGAGAGAGAGAGAGAGAGAGAGAGAGAGAGAGAGAGAGAGAGAGAAGAAGGCACCAGCTTGGTTGGCTGGCACCGTTGCCACCGCGGTTATGTTTATCTTATATTTCTGTCGACTTTGTATCCCCTTCATTCTATCTTCTCTCACCTTATTTCCTCCTTTTAGATTCTAGCTTTCCTCCGTCTTTCTCCGCCGTCTCATCCTCCGCGATGAGGTTCAATTACATGGTCGGGATACAGAAGAAAGAAAGCCTTTCTACTCTGTTTACTTCCGTCTTCCTTTGTCCCCTTTGTTCTTTCTTCATTCAGTATTTACTACGTATTGGTTCACAAGATTATATTCCGCGCGCGTATCGGGAAATGTTCTTTATTGTGTGATTATAAAATACAAGTATTGTTTTCATTACTTCGGCGCGAATGCTTTATTCAGTCATTTCTTCTTGATGGATTTTTATTTATTTGTTTTATTTTTTGGCGTCCACTCACTTAGCGCACTTACCATTTTATCTCTCCCCCGTTGTTAAATAAATCTACGCTTCTCTCGCACCACCTCCCAATTCTCTCAACTTGCTCTTTTTTCATACTTTTTGCTTGCTTTCATTTGTACGCATTTTTTACTTTGGTCTTGTTTTCAACCCACGTTCCAGAAAATGAACGCGCGACGATGGCTCTGGCAGCCATCGTTGTCGACGGCTGCATTTCTCCCCTCTCTTTCTCTTTCCCTCCCCCATCTCTTCGAAAATCGTGCTTTATTTTAGATTTTTGGCAGCGCGCGAGGTTGCATCTTGTTTATTTTTTTCTTTTCCACATTCTCATATCCACCCCAGAAGCGGAAAGGAGATAACAAAGAAGATCCCCCGCGAGAGATTTCGGGAGCGCGTGCCAACGCGCGACACCCATCGACTTGTTCTAACGAGGTGTTTCCGGAAGTGCTAAGTAGCGCCGCGATGTTAGTCGCGTCGAAGCCAAACCCCGAAACAGAAGACGAACAAAGAGAATAATGTTCGTGACGTGAAAACATATTTGGAGTCATCGTTATTCTACGCGATGGTCTGCTTGGCCTTGAAGATTGACTTGCTGGGAAGGAGAGGTGATCTCTTTAACGAGCGTCGATCCCTTCGCGTTATCACCGTCGATCACCGACGCGCCGCGCCGTAGCGGGCGTCAAAATCGAAAAACCCCGCGACAATAGACGCGGTCGATTCCACCGAACGATTAATCTTCGTTTCGCGTGACATTTCGCGAACGAGATCGATCTGCCGTGCTACGTGCGGATTCAATACGCGTGTGGCGCGCGCACGCACCTGCAGCGCCAAAGGGTTGACCGAATAGACGAACGGAATCGGAGGCTGAGAGAGAGAGTGAGAGAGAGAGAGAGAGAGAGAGAGAGATAGAGAAGAAAGAGAGGAAGCAGAGAGGAAGCGGAAAGGAGAAACGGAAGGTCGTGACATATATAATCAAACTCAAGAGCGTCTGGAGCAGACGCGCGAGAGGGAAAGCGCATCCGGAATCGTAGATATCAGTGATTTTCCTTGGCTTCGATGGTGCTCGGTTTCTGTCTCGCGATACAGAGATAAGAACAGGCATAAAAAAGAGAGATAACGGAACAAACATAGACGGCGAGAGTTAAAGAGAGACAGACACATCTCTCGGTTATAAATCACGAAAGACTTGATTAAAGAAAAGCGAAAAAAATATGCGCGCAATAAAAAAAGATAAAAGTGAAGGGTAAAATATTTACACTTTAATTAGAGCAAAACGGTAATAAAGTTCGCAATTTGTAAACGTAAGATAATTACCTATTTCTAGAACGCAGTAAGGTAGAACACCGCTTAAATATTGCAGGCAGCAGCAGCGGCAGCGAGGAAAGAGCGAAAGGGTTAAACGCAAAAGCAAACCACCTCGAATAGAAGGGTTAAGCCGGCTCTCGTCGACGTCGGCGTGTTTCCTCGAAGCATGAGATGGCTTTCCCCTCCTCCCCCGTTTCGCTCGTGTAATTAATATTCTCGGAAAGACAGTAATAGTGCACCGACTGCTGTTGGTCCGCGAAAGAGACGCGCGCGCGCGCGCGCGAGCCGCTCGTTGACCGAGGTCAACGCTGTGATATCTTCGTGCGAGAGAAAGCGCCGCATACCATGTTTCCGCCGTAAAACCAGAAATCAATTACGCAGAAGCGAAACGAAACGATCACCTTCTTGCCGTCATCTTTCTTGTTTTTTTTTTTTTCTGCTACGGAATAACGAGAGCAATCCGCGCCGCGCTTTCTCTTCTACTTCGAGAAGTCGGTTGTTAGATCGACACCTTTTTAAGGATCGATCGAAACAACAACGTGATATTTCGCGCGGCGTGTCACGATAATATTGCTTATTTTTTTTCTCTTTGTTGCATAATGTTTGCGCGATTTTTATTTTGATGCAGAGCGAACTGAAATTTCCGAGAGAAAACAAATCGATTCGATTGCCGCTTCGTTGAAAAACAAAACACACACACACAAAAAAATGCGAGCTCGGAAAAACGGGAACAGAATTGACGAAAACTTGAAGCGCGCAGCTAACGGAAAGGAGGAGAACACAGAAAGAGAGAGAGAGAAAGAGAGAGAAAGGCAGAAATGCAGAGAGAAGGTGTGGAGAGGGATGGGAAAGAGGGAACGAAGCCGAGAGATGGAAGAGCCGGTTCGGGTCGCCCACGGCCGTTATGGATGCAAATCCGCGTACGAAACGTATAAAAGATTTGCAAGAACAAATACACGCCCGGGAGTTCGGCCTCGGAGATGGGGAAGGGTGCAAAGAAGAACGGACGGAAAAGGAAAGGAGACAGAGAGAGAGAGAGAAAGGTGAGGGAGAGAGAAGGGAAAAGAGGGACTCGGTCCCCGATGGATTCAAATGAGGATAAATATTTATAAAAGAGTACGCCGATAGAGTCCCCTTCTCGATTCCTCCCGGGTCGAGATGCGGACGTTGCGAGGAAATATTGGTTCTCGCACTGCGCCTCGCGAAATGAGAAATACAAGAAGAAAGAACGAAGAGGAGGAAGAGAAGGAGAAAGAAAAAAACTAGGAGAGGAAAAAAGAGAGAGAGAGAGAGAGAGAATCGAAGAGAAACGCGAGTGAAATATCCGCGACGAGGTTTTCGTCTCGACCAAACTCGACCGTTTCGGAATTTAGCGAGTGGCGAAACCCATCTTGCGAGTCTCAGTTTCCATATATTTTAACCATTTCGTAACTTGAAAAGTAATACAAATGAGACAGAAAAAAAGAGAGAGATCCAAACGGAATTCATTCTTACGCTACGCTACACTACGTAAACTAACGTGTGAATAATATCAAAGAAAAAACCTGGTTCCCCTCGAACACATTACCTGTTTCAATTTCGCGATAAGCGATGCATTTTTTGTTTTTTGTTTTTTGTTTTTAAGTTCGGAGTTTCTAATGATAAATTGCCAAAAACAAAAACCTATATTAAAAATAAAACAAACAAACCACGCGGTAGCGTTCGGCGAGGCAAATTGCAGCCGGGAGATCGTATTTTTCCCTTCATTTAACCGGCGAATTCCCGACGCTTCTGGGAAACTAATGTACAGCTCGGGCTTATATCCGCGGCGTATATAAGGCACTTTGGGTTAACTAGCGTAAGCGTTTAGGTCGTTAGCGCAAGTAGCCGCGTTATTATTAGAGTTACGAGAATAACATAATATTATCCTTCTCTCGCGAAACGAATGAAATCAAATCTGCCGTTCTCCCGTCGTTGTCGTCGTCGTCGTCGTCGTCGAGCGAGCGAGCGAGCGAAGAGGTTAAATAACGAGCCGCGGTGGGTTTCCGACGTCGGCGTTGCCGAAGAAGCAGTAAAACGAGAAACCGAAGCCGCAAGAAAAAGCGAGAAAGCAGGTAGAAAAAGAGAGAAAGAGAGAGAGAGAGAGAGAGAGAGAGAGAGAGAGAGAAACTTTAGGTGAGAACCGGAGGACGGCAGAAAGACGAAGGGGAATACGTCCCGACGAGTAAATGCGACTGACGTTAATGGGGGCTAAATAATTTTCTATCCCCCTTCTTCCGTATCGTACCCTTTCGCCGGTTTGAAATACCCATGCGTCCTTAAGAGATTTCTCACTCGAGGAAGCAGAAGATGAGAAGGTCATCTTCCCGATTTTCCGGATAACGAGAAAACGTTTACCTCCGCGAGCGAGAAGACGCAGCGAATATTAAAAAAGTTGCGCGCCAAGTCTCGGCGCGTATATATACACACACACACACATACACACACACACACGTACGTACGTACGTACACTCTCGTGGGAATAACTTTAATAACGAATAATAAAACGTAAAAAAAAAAAAAAAAACAAAACAAAAAAGTTCGGAAAGAAAAGATGCGATTCCCGAATCTGTTTTCTTTTTTATTGTTGCACATTTTTCTTTTCTTCTTTTTCCTATCATAAACAAAATCGTAAATGTGAAACGAAATCACGTGCATCCACCCTGCGAGTTTTTGGCGAATCATCTCGAAATAGATGTGTCTTGTTTTCTGGCAAGGAGAAACGAAAGTTCTCTTTTTGCTCACGACCCTTCACGAAAAATTCTGTCGACGTCCACGGTCACGTTCCGGAAGATTACACGTCGTGGCGCAAAAACCAGACGAAGGGGGAACGAGAGAGAATCGCAAACGGTGCGATCTCTCGGTGTCGCGACTTCTTCAACGCGCGCGGTTCCCTGTAATTTCTTTCCGAAGCCGTATGTACTTTTCGATACGAGACCGGGACCTAAGTCGATTACAACAACGATTGTGGCCCACTTCAATACTTTCTCTTTGATTAAATAGACATCGCGCACGCGCGTTTATACATCTCGTATATTTAAATAATTTATTCAGGTTTTTTTTTTTTTATTACCGCAGCGACGTAAAAAAAACGATTTGTCTCATTTGCATGATAGTACAGGCTCGACAATCCATGTCAGAGATAATTTACACGGGTAATGCAGATATGACTGGAACTGTGTGTGTTACATGTCGATATCTCTTACTCTCTCTCTTCATCTCAGTCTCTCTCTTTCTCTGTTCTCGTCGGGGACGTAAAATATAAGAGATATATCAATTGCACGAGAACGCCGGATTACAAAGCCCGGCTCTGCCGAATTGCCGCCGCCTTCATATCAATCCTTCGCGTATCACGATCGGCCAAAATCTGATCCGAACACACATCCCTGATAACACGCACGCGGGGAGGGACGAGAAAGAGGAAGTTGTCCGTTGATCTCCTCGCCCTAACTCTCTCGCGCGAAAGCGTGGCACACGCTCGAACGCGCGGAACGCGTCGCGCGAATGCATCGAGCGACGACGACATACAGGGGAAATGCCGGCGCCCGGGTTCAAAGGGACGCACGACATCGTATAATGCCTGAACGGACACGGCGGTCGGGAGCGAGAGGAGCGACGGGAATAACAAGATCATTTGTCACCAGCCATTTGCATACGTCGCGCGGTGTTTCATGCGCTAGCGTGTAAAGGATGAATTGAATGAACCTTTGTTGAATATTGGATGAAAAGTGAAGAGAGAAAGAGAGAGCCGCGTCCTCCTCCTCCTCCTCCTCCTCCTCCTCCTCTTCTTCTCTTTTTCCTCTCCACCTCTTTATTCGCGGTTATTCTCTTCCTTCTTCTCTCTATTCCCCCGTGCCTCCCGCGTCTCTTTATTCGCGGTCCTAACCCCCTTCTCTCCCCCTACCTCTCCCTTTATCCGCAGTCATACCACGCATTCTTTTTTTCCGGCTTTCATCTTCCTGCGTCGCACTTTTTGGCGCGACGTTACAAAAGACCGACCGACCGACCGACCGACCGACCGACCAACCAACCAACCAACCAACCGGCGCGCCGCACCATGGAAAATATTGCGCGCTGCCAGGACCGATTTTCAATTATTACGCGACGTCGGAGCGCGGCTCCCCGGCTTCAGAACACGAAAGCGGAGGCGACCCCGGCCACGAGGGTATGAGTATTAACTCGCGCACCAACCCACACGTACGTGAGCGCGAACGTGCATACGCGCGTCGCGATTTCACCTGTACAAGTTTAAAATCGTTTCTCACAAAAGTTCATTTATCCGTCGTAATAAAAATCCGCTTCGTGGAATATAAGCGTAATTTGACGCTAAACACTTTTTGTCGGAAATATAGAAACGCTGATTCGTGAGCGAGCGAATTTCTAATGTAACGAAATATCGTATGTGTATATATATACATATATATATACATATATATATGTTTGAAATGTTACATATTGTATAGTCAATGCGCGAGATGAGTTTAATCTTCAAACGCGTCAGTCACATCGCATACGGCGCATCGACTTGCTTGTTCAGCGCATATAGCGCGCTGCTAATTGCGATTAATCATCGGCAATATGTATCGATTGTCTTCGGAGGTCAATCAAATTGATCAAATCGGTACGTGCTCTCCCCGAGCGCAATAATCTCTGGCGTCCGACATACGCACGCGGTGTTATCGTCATTTTCATTTTGTTTTTTTTTTATTTATTTTTTTCGCGACTATTTACGATTCGAGTTCTTTATTCGTATCCATTAATTACGAAGAGAAACGGCTATCATAAAGATAGTTTAATACGTCGTATTTTTGTCTTTCTATAGAATTTCTATGCGGGATTATAAATACATTGTACGTATATATATTATCGTTAATCGTCGCTTGTAATACGTCAGGATTCAACATTATGTAGGATTGTATTCTCTCAACGACACACATCGGTCGCCAGGCACTTCGGAGCTAATAAGCGAAACAATTCCCGGTGGGCACCGCCAGGTATCCAACTAGCCCGGCGAACAATGGCCGACTGTGGTTACTGACACGCTGTCTCGGTCTGACGATGCATTGACAGAGATATAATTAATGCGACATGTATCCGTCGGTTACGTAGAGCTGCACGTCGGAGATTAGCTCGCACACACACAGTGCTCACACCGGTACATCATCGATCCTTCCGCGTACGCTTTGTTTTCTTCTTGTTTTTTTTTTTTCTTTTCAATTTTTTTTTCTACAAATTACGCGGTGAAGTCACCCACTCGGAACAATATCCTTTGCTCGCGCAATGTAACGCGATATACCTTTCTTTTTCGCGCGCGACAAAAATGATTTATTCTCGTTGGAGAAGAATAGAAAAAAAAAAAAAAAAAGGTTAATCAACGTCTCAACGACGCGCGTTATCGCGGAACGCGACGCTGCAGGTGCTCATTCATAAAGCGTCTCTCTTTTGTATGCGACGACAGCAGAAGCTCGATTCTGTCGGACGGCCATTGTGGAGAGGCCGATCCTTATCTAGCGGGACGTATCGAGAGACTGTCCATAGGTTCAGCCTCCGGTATCTTAATAAGAAATCGAGCCGAGCGCGAAATCACACGGAACGCGCGGCGGGCGCTCTGGTCTGGTGTACAGACAAGAGAGAGAGAGAGAGAGAGACAGAATCTCGATATACACGCATCGATTTTTATCGCGGCGCAATGTCACGCCGTCGTAAATAAAGGCGTAACTGTTGAAGGTAAGTGATACGTATGTATTACGTCGCGAAGTAATACGGTGCACAAGGTGGCGGAGCAACACATACCCGCAGGCAGTCGTAAAACGTCAGCTCGCTAGCTTTTATTATCAAATCCACCGGCCGCATGTTGAACTGATAGAAAGAGCGAAAGAGAGAGGGAGAGAGAGAGAGAAGTTGCGAGGTTAACGAGCAGGCAAAGTCGATATCGTTAATGGTGAGAGACGTGCGCGTCAATCTGTATTGTAAACCGTATATGCGTCTCGATTTTCCTTCAACTCTATCGGGTACGTATGTGTGTATGTGTGTGTGTGTGTGTGTGTATAAATTTTTATTGCATTCTTCTTGCTGCTGTTTTGCACGGAAATTGTGTATAGATAACATTAATTAAGAGTGTGTATACATTACGCCCGCGCAATACGAGAAGCGTACACGCCGTACTTCGCGTATTTATCTCTTCGATCATTTTCTCTTTTATATTCCTCAATTAAAAACTACGTCTGTTCATCTGACGGCGACGAGGTCGTCAACCGTAGGTTTCATTAACGTGCCCACACCAGTGCGGCAAGGTCTCGCCTGTTCTTGGACTGGGCAATAAACTAGCAGCACGTTATACGAGGCACCTTAGCGCCGCTACCGCCGTCGTCGTCGTCGTCGTCGTCGTCGTCGTCGTCGTCGTCGAGGCGCGATATATCCCGTAAGCGGATATGTCGTGCGCAAGCTCGAGAGATCCTGGACGATGGATGGCCGTACCGATATGTGTGCGCCGACCCAACGTCGACCAGCAATAAAAGAGCGCGAAAATCGTGTCTCGCTCGTTTTTTTTTATTAATGCAGCGAATTATCGCGTTCGAGCCCCCGCCCCTTCAGGAATTCCATATCTCTCTTTCTCTTTCTTTCTCCTTTTCTCTCTCTCTCTCTCTCTCTCTCTCTCTCTCTCTCTCTTCGTTTTTTTTTTGCCTTCCGCTCGCGGAATTTATTGACTCTCTAAATCGAACACGCGAGAGGATCTATAGAGGTGTGCGTTCTCTCTCAACCCTTTTTTTTCCAGGTAATTATAGCAAAAAGTCGTGTCACATAGTCGGGACAAATAAGTCGAAAATATGTATTTTTTTTGTAGAAACAGTTAATGTCTCAATAAATAAATATTTATTAAAGAACTAATCATTAGACGTGTGAATATCAATCATAACAATTCTCCATGTTTTAAATATTTTTTAAGATACATTTTTAATTATCAGTTTCTAACTTTACACGTATGTGTGTAAATATTCTGTTATTTCTAATTATTTATTTAATAAATGTACTTGGCCAGTCGTACTTTTGTCTCTTTGGGAGACATTTACTTTATTACCGTTCTCAACTTTGGAACCCCCGAAATTTGTTTGTCCACGTGTTTTAAGAGCAAACCTGAGCGCAATTTTCCTATCTCTTTTTTTTTTTTTTTTACTTTGACTAGTTTTAAGAGAGAACGGTCGAGAATTTTTTGGGACACTGGACTTCTGGTTTCCGCAGAGAAACAGGAGGAGGCACAATGTTCCAACAAATTGCTGCATCCGGGAATCGTGAAAACTACAGAAACGTCAGTTCCCGTTCCCGAACTGCCGTTTCTACAAAGTGAACATATTGCGGAGGAGCGACTACGGCCCACCGCCATTGCTAACGAAAGGGTTAAACGGCGACCGCCCCGAAACTCACACACACACACACACTCTCTCTCTCTCTCTCTCTCTCTCTGTCTCTCTCTCGCTTGGGCTCGCTCATTACACGGTGTCCCAGTTTAACGATTCTCCAGCGCAATTATGAAACAGTAGTTGAGTTAATTAATGAAAGTAAACTTTCGACTTTCCGTCGCTGTCATTTAAAACTCGGGATTTTGCAATAATAATGCTCAACATTACACGTAAGTCCACATCGTTATCATCGTTTTATTTTCTCTTCTTTCCGGCTGTTTTTGAATGACGTCAAACTTCACGCCGGGAAGAAGAAGGAAAAGAGAAGAAGGGCACTTCGCGTTTCCCAATGATAAAAAAAAAAAAAAAAAAAAAAAAAAGAAAAAACTTACGAACGCGGAGAAAGAGGGTGAGACGGAGAATACGTTCTTTTGTTCATCCGCTTTGTTTCGTTTTCCCCGTTTTCAGGTCGGCGCGACGCGACGCGGCTCGCTTTCGCGCCGCGACGACAAAGTTGAGCGAGAAGCGGCCCGGAGATTTCCGATGGCTTATGCGAAGTTTATGGCCGCGCACTATCGTGCGCGCGCGGCTCTTCCCTCATGCATATTCAGAAACTGCTTGCGCCGTCAATGAAAAAGCAGAGAAATCGCGCCTCGGCCGCGAAGATTTACAAAGCGCACGTATCCGCGCCTTATCCCTTGGCTACACACGCGAATAAGCTGCAATCGATCGCGGGGGGAATATGACGTCAATCAGCCTCGCGGCGATATATAGAAACGTCCCAACCTGACTTGTCTATCTTATCAGTTAAAGAATTAAGACTTTACACGGCGGCTGTCGTTACCGGCAAATAAAAGATAAACATCCCGACGGGGAGGAAACTCATGATCCGAATCAGAAATCGCAGACCTCTCAACAGGATGTCCACAGCCAGTTAGCGCTCTACTCTAACCTCTGATTGCGACGCGGTTGCCATGGCACCCACCCTCGATTCAATCAGACACCCTTCGTCCGAATCAAACAGCACCATTCCGCGTCACCGGGAACGTGATGGAAAAAAAATGCCGGCTAATTAAGGGGTAGCGTTTGAGGATACGAGCGGTGTAATAGTTTATCGTCAATGTGTGTGCCCGCATTTTAATTAGCACATATATGTCTCTCGATATATAAAATATTAATGAATTATATTTAATACACCGTCTGTGTGTGTGTGTGTGTGTGTGTGTAACGCGTATATACGTGCACGTGTACATAAAATATGTACAAGTCCGGATTTTTAATTAATATATTCCACAAATTGATTAAGCAAAATAATACGATTGCGCGCATTATATGCACGATAACTAGCTACATACGGATAATCCTTAATTTTATTATTTTGGTAATCCGCTGCTCTATATTTCACGCTATTGATTGAATCGCGCGTAATTGGAATTGGAATTCCGATTCTTAAACCGCTTCGCTTTAATATTGCTCAATAATCTGTTATATTAATCGCCTTTAGAAAAACCGGATATCAGCTTAATCGCGGCACGCTAGAATGGAACAGAAACTGCGAAACAATGTTGGCCCACGCGCGCG
Organism: Pseudomyrmex gracilis; assembly: GCF_002006095.1. NCBI lineage: Eukaryota > Metazoa > Arthropoda > Insecta > Hymenoptera > Formicidae > Pseudomyrmex > Pseudomyrmex gracilis. The sequence continues at coordinate 729,583 of NW_018020613.1, forward strand.
CGCCACCCGTTAAAATAAATAGTGTGTTGCCGGCGCGCGCGCACGAAGGAAGAACTAATTCCCCGAGCGGGGAGTAAAGTTTGCCTATATAACGCGAAACGTGTAGCTGCTAAACGTACGTAAAGTTTGAGAACGGCAGTGACGAGATGTTGCTAATTTGTTGGTTAATTAGTTGACGCGTCTGTAAACCACGACTGTCCAATTCCGCGCCGTTGCGCAGCAAAACGCAACTCAATAGTGGCGCGCACGAGTGTGACGGTTCTGTGAAATACAAATTGTAAATAAAACATCCAATTGCTCGTAGCGTGTTTCGTCGATGAAACAGATAATATAGAAATCGAAAATCTCGCATGGAGAAAAAAGAGAGAGAGAGAAAAAGGGAGAGAAAGTAAACTCATTTAATTTAATTTGCAAAACACAATACTGCGAAGCACCAAAAATAATTGCTCGAATTTTGATATGTTTTCCGAGTTTTTTTTTGTTTAAACAAAACGTCAAAACTCAAAATGTTCTCCGCGCTATTGTCGTGTTGTATAAAAACCGCAAAAGATAAACAAATTTCGAACGCGGCGCATCATGCTCTCTCTCTCTCTCTCTCTTTCTGCATATGTACTCGCGCCGCTGCGTGGTGGTTAAAATGTGCTTTAACTCGTACGCCACCCCCTTCCCTTCGCCCAAGCAAAACCGTGATCGGATTGTGCACGCACGAGCGTGAGAAATATTCGTTTCGCGCGGCGTTTGTAACGCGGGGGCGAAGTCATAAATTTTTGTGGCGCAGCAACGTCAGTGGCCAGAAGGAATCGCTGTTTCGGCGGAGGCCAAAATATATATTTCAGCACGCTCGCCCTGCTCGCGTTTTGCATTCCATAAAACTTGCGTGTCGAAAATTTGCATGGTTCGACGCGATATCGCGCACGGTAGCGCCGGATTTACACCGAGTGTATCTCCAAACATTTTCCCCGTGTGCTCTCTCTCTCTCTCTCTCTCTCTCTCTCTTGGGGTGTTTATTATTAAAAATCGGCCGTTATATACGCGAGTTTTGCAGGCCAAAACTACCGATACCGCGTTTCGCGAATTTTTAAGTAATCCACAATGAAAATTGTCAGATCGAAACATCGTGATTTCAGGTTTTGCCTTGTTTCGCGCCGCGCAACGAATAATTCAAGTAAGCGCGCTCATATATAATAATTCGCGGAAAAATAAGAGAGAGAGAGAAAAATAGAATTCATCGCTTCCTCGGTAGAGAGATGCTTCATCGATGTATCGAAGAACGGATTTGCGAACGTCTGTCGTCGGCGACGACTCGCGATTAGGAGATTCGGTTATCCGCTTCGCTCCGGCTAACGAACGTGATAACCTCATCTCAACCCCCTCCCCCCCTTTCGTCCGTCTCTCCGCGAGAGCTATATTATAAGATCGAGTCCGGATGAATCCCCGTAGTAATCTAAAATCCGTGGAAAAATTAGATTCGTTAACCGCGGGCCCCGCAGAGAAGGAAAGTCGCGGCTGGGAAAGAAGGAGAGTCTTTAATTAAATCGTATCGCCTCGTGTCCCCCTCCCTTCTCCGACTCATTTCCTCTTTCCGAAATCCTCTGAACCGCAAATCTTCGCCGCGAAGAAGCCACAGACTTTCCTCTCTCTCTCTCTCTCCCTCTCTTTCTTCCCCTTTCTTTTCTTTCCTCGTTTGTTGCACCCTCGTTTCTCCTCTTCTTCCTCCTTTCTCTTTGCCGTGATATCGACGCATCTTTAACGACCCCCAGTGTGATCTTGCCGTCTTATTTCGCGCGGCCGTTATTAATTTGTTTTAATTATACGGCGCGCTGGAGCGCTCGCCGCTAATCGTCAATTATCGCGAACAACTCGTCGCTCCAGTTGCATCCGCCGCATTATCGAGTATCGTACTATCTTTGCTGAAAGTGTTCTCGAGATAAGACCGAGACACTTGGATATTGACACTTTGCCGCGCTCTTTAATTATCGTCGTTATCTCCCTCTCATTATTGCGTCATACATTTTTTATTGAATATAACATGAGAAATATATGCACTTTCTTTAAGCATTGAAAGAAATCGACGAGTCTAGAGAGCGCGCGACGCTCGATAACAATAGAAAAAAAAAAAAGTGTCGTTATCTTGGAAGAGAGCTTTTCAATGCGCGCGCGACACCTCGTCGGTAAACAAATCGTTAAGCGAAGAAGACGCGAATCTCGCCTTTCGAAGGAAGGTAGGAGAGCACGGACCGACGCGTATCTCTCGGTTGTCTGTCGTCCCACAGTGTTTTCGCGACGAGTTCGTGTTTTTCTCGAGAGAGAGAGAGATGCGACCCCGAGGAATCGGTCATCTGATTAAGAATAATATAGCCGATTTTTTGTTTTAATTTAAATATTGACTGGCGAGAAGAGAGCGCAAAAATTAACATCCGACAAATAACTTCTTTAAAAAAAAAAAAAAAAAAACATTTGTTTTACATAGAGACTTCAACTTTGTTTGATCGATGATTAAACAACGTAAATATTTTAATTGTTAATGTTACGAGCGCGGTTCTCTGTATGATACATTTTTTTTGTTTTTTTTGTTTTTTTACTTTTTGAGGACATTTCCGTTTTTTCTAGTTATTTATCGTGCGCCGCACGTCCCTACGTGTGTTACGTGCGAAATAAAACAGTAATTAATACACCACAAGTGTTCCATCCGCTTCACGTAACGACATAACTGGTGATGCAGCGGAGGGCTTTTAAAAGGACGCGAAATTAAATTTAAATTCTGCGTGAAATTGCATTTTAATTTTGAAATGCAATTTGAATTTTTAGTTGGGGGGAGCGGAAAAAAAAAATTCCGGTCCTTGAAATTAAATTCTAATTAAAATTGCAAACAATACGCCTGGCGAAAAAACTTTATGAAAAATAAATAGAATCGCATAAGTGCGTAACGCGCGATAACAAGGAACACATTTTAAGGATTAAGCTAACCCGAACGGAGTTTATACGGGAAGCAGTTTCGTCGGAATACGTGCGCGCCACGTATATCGCGTTGCGACGCGGTTAAATCTCCTCGCGCAATTTTAACAAAATAATAACAATCCTCGCGAATTGAGCGACATTATACGACGGCCACGAGGGAAGGTACTTAAAACTCGCTGCTGTGTGTAAATCAATAATAAAGCTAACTTAATCTTCGTGCACATCGAGCACTATCGAGCATCGACATCGAGTCTTCGAACGGCCGACGAGCCGGATACCCGAGTGCATGGCAGGCGCCATTAATCGCGCGATTTTACGAGAACGTAGGGTAACGGGAAGAGAGGCGGAACACAAAAGGCGAATTAATTCGGGAAAATTTATCGCTCCGCATCGAGAGAGAGAGAGAAAGAGAGAGAGAGAGAGAGAGAGAGAGAGAGAGAGAGAGAGAACAGGTATGGCGTTGTACTACCGGCAACCGAAATAATGGCGACGATGCCTATGCACAAGATATGGGATATATATATTTCGCGTACATACGAATTGAAATTAAATCGCTCTACGCATAACAAACGTTTAAACGCGCACGTTGGTCTATGTATAATACACTTTAATGATAAACAATTAACTACAATGTTACAAGAAGAACATTATCGTCTTGACGTTTGCGACACGTTGAATGTAAAAGGCGTCACACAACGGCGAGCTGAATCAAAATAATTGTTTCCTGCAAACTAATGTCAAAGGTCTTTAACCGATTCTCAGAAGTTCCTCTGTGAATTTTCTAGTCGAGGATCCGTTTTCATTGTTTAAACTCAACTACAAAACGAGCAGCGAAATCGACTGATTTACACCCGAACGTTTGATGCGGAGCGAGAACTCTGTCTCTCTCGCGAGATAAACTATTGTCATTAATTGGCAGCTTTATACCACACAAGTCAATGCGCCGCGAGCGATGACACACACATAGCATTCGCGACAACACGCGGCAATAATCAACGCCTCTTCACATACATAGTTCGCAATAGATAGCAATTTCTTGAGAAAGATCAAGAACACTCGACGAGAGGCGTGACAGGTGCGCGAGGAATTGACGCGCGATTAGTAGAAACGGAAATGACATCGTGTTTCTTTTAAAAAACGAGTTTATGCAACAAAAAAAAAGTATGAAAAATACGTTATTACTGCTGTTTTTTTTTTTTTTTTTCGTTCCTTACGTTGATTACCGTACACGTAACGTTTTGCGGTTGATAGATCGCCAAAGGAATATTAGAAGCCCGACAGTTTATGAGACGGAAACTAGCGGGGAGAGCTCGCGTTCTCTCTTAACAAGAATAGAGGCCACGTCCTCGGCCTCGCGCGAGCAGAAAGACCAGTTTTTGTGACAATCGCTCACGCGCGGACCTCCGCTGCAAGAAGCAGGCCATACGCCCATCAACGACAGATTACTTACAGACTGTCCTAAATAAAGTCCCGAGACTTGCCGACGTGAAGTGGGATCCTGTCTCGGGCAAAAAATTATTAAAAAAAAATAATAATAAAAAAAGAGGGAAAAAGGTTCGCTTCTCCGCGCTGAGAAGAGAGCGGCGAAATTTATATATTTTTCACGAGTTTTCGAAAACGTTACATCGCAGCGATATCGATGAAAACGATTTTTGCGCTTTGTGTGTTCGGTTGCTACGCGAAAACAACGAGAGAAAATGTGTATAGAGAAGATAACGATTGATTTTGAAAAATAACGATCACTTTTTAAACAGATTTCTCGCTCGAGATAAACATTTCCTCTTTGTTACACATTTAATTTGTAAATTGGTTTTAATTTTGATGTTATCTATTCTCTGAAGTAATATTGTAGATATTGTAAAAATTCAACAGTTGTGAGAAAAGAGCCAACTGCGCATGTTATAAGAGGACGCGTTATCAATTGATCGCCGAATATTGACCGATAAAAAAAACGAGTTATCGATTTGTCAATATGCTTCGAACTCGGTGAACTAGAAGCTTCCGCACTTTTCCGATTTTATCTCGACGGCTTTTAGATTTGTGACAAATATCGAAAAGACTTCAAATTTCAGACAATCAACGCAATTACACACGAAACTGTCGAAGACGAGATCAGGTTGCGCGCAAGATTTCAGAATTAATAAAATCTCCGCTACTTGCTGACGATCTGATGAAAGAGTTTATCGCGCTCAGCGTCTTTTCCTCTCGGTGTTCTGTCATCCAACACATGTATAAATCACACATATAATTCATACGTTCTCGAAAGATGCGCTTAGCGAGAAATCGTCAAAATTCTAACGGATATTAAATGTAGTAAAGAAAGCCGGGAAATGATCTATGACGGTCCGCGAGATGCTCTGCAAAGATTTACTTGGAACTAGCTCTGAGATACATACACAGACACGCGCGCCGCGCGCGCGTGCACACACATACACACGCATACACCTGCAACCGCTTATCTCGACGCTGAAGCGGCATCATAGCGGAGGCTCGCCACCGTCCAGAGATCGTACGTGACGATACCTCGGCGAGTACACGGCGATACCAGTCACACAATGAGGCCCGAACACCAATTACCGTCGAGGAAGAGAGCTCCGCACGCCGCGAGGGGTCCGCGGGCCCTCTCGTCTCGTTTACAACCCTGCTCAATGTTGCTCATGGGCGTCGTGAGACTTACACTCTCTGATTCAAAAACGCTTCGTGATTTAGTCAAATATAACAAAATTGATCGAGAAATACGTCGTAATAAAACCGTATTTGTGTGCTCAATAATTTTTGTTAATGTTATTCTGCGGAATAAAATACACAATTGTGATGAAAAAAAAAAATATTCTACTGTATATAAGTGTGTGGAATATATAGATAATAATTTTCTAATACAAATAAGCGAAATATTCTTAGATCTTCCGAGAGAGACAGAACAAAAATAGGTTCTTAGAAAATAGACTTTTACGCCTTTTATATTGCGCGAAAAAAATTTGCCCACGCCAATGCATTGTCCCTCATGCTGATCCTTTTTCGCGGTACGGGTGGTGAATAACTCGATAAAAGCGAAGAACGACCGCGCGTAGGCGCGCAACTTTCGGTATCTCGAATCTCAAACGGAAGCTGCGAGCAAAGTTTGCATCGCGAAACGAAACTCCATTTTTCGTACGTAACAAAGCACATATATCTTCACAAATCTTAGTTTAATGCTTTCGCGTTGTGCTTGTAGTAGTGATACGAGAGCCGTTCTTGTGTTCTTAAATTTTCTTTTCTTAATTGTCGAATCGTCATACCTTCGGTCTGTCGAAACGACAAATCACGTTCCAAAAAATCACAACGTTGTCATACAATTATAAAGAGAATTTTTTTTGTTCTGCAACACATTAATTCAACATTTCTGCTGCAATAGCATTTAGCGAAATGATGACCTTTAACAAGCAATACGCCCGTTCTCTGTAATAAATTTCTAACATTATCGACAAGCGTTTTGTTTGTATAAACCACCATTACGACGTCATTACATATAAGTAGCAATAAACGTGCATAAATGTGTGCGCGCGTCATCATCACAACGAGCACGCCGGATGATTCATATCTCGCATAACGTTATTAAATTCCAGTTTAGTTTAACGAAGGAGAGAAAATAACGTCCTCCGTGATCGGCAGTCAAATCATTCCGGTGCGACATCGCCATCGTATTGAAAAAAAAAAAAAAAAAAAAAAGCCCGCGGCTTCAAAGATATCGAATACATCTGAAACGCGATCCGTTCAAAAATCGCGAATACAAAGTGAGAATAAAAAAAAACAAAAAAGAAAAAACAAAACAAAAAAAAAAGGAAAATTAATTGAGCTGTGACAGCAAAAAAATTACAAACAAATTTAAAGCTATCTCTCGGACGACACGAGTTTCTGCGCGCAACACTTGTCGCGAACCACAAGTGACGAGAAATCATTTCAACGGCCGGTGTGCAAACAGCACAAATTTAAACGCACAAAACCGAGGGGGGACAACGAACAATAGCGTCCGGCCTTGGTCCGATAATTAAATTGACGCGGGCTTTTGCACACGTGGCAAGTGACAAAATCGCTCGTTAATTCGCGCACACGCCGGTGTGCAACCGTCCGAATCACTTCGATGATTCTGAAAACGCATTTTTCGAAAGTACATGTCAACGACGACGACGACGACGACGACGACACACGCGCGCACGCGATTCCGTCACTTTTCCGTAACATCGAGTTTCCTCGCGTTCGAAAGTTTATGTAACGCGATATTAAATCTTTCGAGTTTTAGTGCCCGAACACATTCGGAATTCGGAATAAACCGAGAATTTATCGATACACACGTTCGCAAGAAAGAACGTACGCAAAGAAGAACTCTCGAGTTCTTCGCAGTTGAAAAAAAAAAAAAAAAAAAGAAAAAAAGAAACGCGGAATATGTGACGCAATTCAAATTGCGAATTGCGCAAATTGCGCTTGGATTTTAACGTGAATCATTTGCGCGTGGCGGCGCGAGGAGGCGAAATCCGGGCTCCGACAATGGTCACGTTCACGCGTTAATAGAATCGTAATCTTTCGTTCCCGCGGCAAGAGCGACGGACTCGCGTTAATTCACCGCGCCGTGCTGCTACACGTATGCGCACACCCGGAAGACTCGAATTAATCTCAATTTCAAGCATCGCCCGAGGGAGACGGGTCGCGCGGACGTAACAGATAGAGAGAGAACGCAACGCGCGCCACCACCGTTCCGCACAGCGAGAAATCGCGATATTCGTCCCGACTCGTTTCTCTACCTCGTCTCTCTCTTTCTCCCGCGTTCTCTCTCGGTTTTCCCGCGCAAACATTACGATCGAGCTCGTGTGGAAACCATCCGTGATCCTTGGTCGAGATACGCCGCGAACCGATTTAACGCCCAGGATAATGGAAACATTTCCACGTGCGCAATAAATGTGAGAGTGACGTGTTACATTTGCCGCGGATGATTAAGGTCAGAAAAAAAGCGGAAAAACTGCACATCACCGATAATAACAGCTACATCACGTGATGGTGGGGATATCGATTTGTTGGCTCGAGTCTTGATTTTCCTCTAAACTCGGTTAGTAACGAAACTCAAATATTGAGTCACACAATCGCGCTTTAAAACAATAACGGAAAAAAATTAACAAAAAGACAATGACAAAAGCTCGTTTTCACGTTCATTAAGGAAATGGCAATCGAAATAGAGAGAAAGAAAAAGAGAGAGCGAGAGCGTCTACTGCTGTAACATATTCTGCGGCTAGGCAAATCGAATCGGCTCAGCCGCAGATTAAAACCGCAAAACGAATGCGTGCAAATGGCGCACGCACATAACAGGTACAAATAGTGTGTTATTTTCGATATATGTTAAACCGCGTCAAGTGGCGAGCGTTGCGATTCGTGGCATTTTAATTGCTAATTTAATTAAACGCGTCCCCGAATCCCGGCGGCGTCGCCGCTGCGAGGGCAATTAAGACGCTATCGGGAAGGTGTTATTAATTAATATATCGTGTGACCGCACCCCCCCGATATAAAGATCGCACGAACCCGATAATTGACTTTGCGCCGTTTCGTCGGGAACGTCATATGCAAATACAATCGCGTAAGTGGTTAAATAAAATGAGAAACGTGTGTGTGTGTGTGTGTTTGCATTTCCCAAGATTTTCGTTTTGTTATATTTGAACAACACAACTCCTTGAGTCTTTCCTTCGGACGTCGATTCCCATTTGACGTTATGTGTGTGTGTGTGTGTGTGTGTCAGTCTCTCTCATTAACCTCATCATCGTTGAATTTTACAAGAGTTGACTCTCTCGACGCCAATGACTCTCGCTAAAGGAGGTAGGTCGAGGAACTCAACAAGGTAGCCCTCCCATAACTCGCTCACCTACGACGACGTACACGAAGAAGAAGAAGAAGAGGAGGAGAAGGCGGATAGGAAGTGCTCAAGGTTAATCGCGTCGTGGCGACGGAAAGCCATCGTCGTGGTGGAAAGTCAAGGAAGGATGGACGCTCGCAGAAGGGCCGAGGCCATTTATTCGATTCACGGTAGAGCAAATACGGACTCATGTCTAGACGCACAAACGGCCCCTATCTCCCCAATGCCACAACCGCCCTCATTCTCCTTTCCTTTCTCTTCCCCTTCTCTCTCTCTCTCTCTCTCTCACTCTTTCTCTTCCTTCTTCTTGTTTCCTCTCACGTTTCCTCGTTCTCCAGAAGCGAATACGCCGCGAGGCCGTCGTTTGCCGCTGGACTGAACCGTCTAGGATGCACCCGGACGTAGAGAGGCGTGTTCCAGATCACCGGGCCTGTGCGCGCTTCCGCCTCGTCAAGGCTCAATCGACGTTGGGTCTGGTCGGGAATTATTGTCCGACCTTCTCAGGACTCTCTCTCTATCTCTCTCTCGAGTCACGCTCGACCTGAGTTCCTGTACCGAGGATCCTCCGGCCACGATACTTCCCCCTTTTACCTCGCCACGCGGCTGTGAGCTCCTTTTTTTTTTTTTTTCAACAGATAATTAATGTATGCCGAGGAAGAAAGAAATTTTTTGTGTCTCGAAATCTCTTGAAAAGAGTTTTGTGTAACGAGAGAAAAATCTTTTGTTACTTCCACGGGAGTAACGCTTGCTGCGTTTCTTTTGTCCTCGCGGGACGAAAACTGCCATATATATATGTGTGTATATATATATATATATATTTGCGCAATCGACCCGCTGCTGCGCAGCGCTGCGCAAACCACGACGTAAACGTCACGCCGCCTAATTTATAGCTACTTTTTGCCCGGTCGTCAACGAGCGACCAATCCGCGAAGAAGATGCGGTGGTATCCCACTTTCAAGAGAATCGTAAATAAAACCACAGTTCGTAACCGTGCGCGGTTTTCGCGCGCGCGCGCGCGCACGCACTCCAATGCAAAGCCCGAGACAATAGAAGGTTCTGTATGTGTGTGTGTGCGCGCGCGCTTCTGTTAAAGATTTCTCTTCCGGCGAAATAACAACAAAGATAAATTTGCGCATAATTAACCGCAACGTTACGGTTATAACAATGAGTAAGATAACAACGATGTAAGACGTACCGCGAGCGTGCGTATATCGCGCTCTGATCGCCTCCCTGCGTTTCTCTTCCACCGTCTCTCTTTTTTCCCCCGAGAACAATTCTGATAGGTAACGCTAAAGGATCCGCTGTTAATGGCACGGGCCCGAGGCACGAGCCCGACGTCCATCGAGCGGACTTCTCTAACAGAGATGAAGCTGATGGGCGAGGCACACGCGAGAAGAGAGGGACACACACCAGGCACAGCAACACTAGAGACGGGATGGACGAGAAAGAGGAGACGGCAGGGCGGAGGAGGAGGAGGAGGAGGAGGAGGATAGCCGGCTGGAAAAAGCTGGCGCAGCTCTACTTTGACGAAAGGCATTTTGTTGTCGGAGTCACTCTTCCCGCCTGACGGACAGAAAAGCGAGCGCGAGCACGATGCAATTACCGGGCGCGACGCGAGTCGTCACTCGCGCGTCCGGATCGTCACGAGACGAGGTTTCGCGGCTCCGAAAAAGGATCAGCAGAAAGCGCTCCGATCAGCGCTCGTTGACATGCCTCTCTCAAAGACACGCAAAGCGTGTAACATTTATTTCTTTTTTTTCTTCTTCCGCAGCGTTTTTTTTCTCTCTCTCCGCCCGATCAAATCGATCGAATCTCTTCTCCCCCACTCTGTGGGATTAGAGTAAAAATTTTAACGCTCGCGATAACAAAACCTTTTATATATCTCTGACGTGTGTATTATAACGCCGCGCGCGCGCAAAAGTCAATTACGCGCGCGTTCTCGCATCAATCGTCGGGATTTATTGATGGTACTTCGGGAGCTGTCGAGTTATAGAGGAGAATGTATATACATGCGCACATAAACGCGAGATTCTACATTTGGCGTTTGAGAAAATGTGGCCGGAGCGCGCGATGATACACTCGGCAATTTAACTTCCGCGCGAGCTAAAATAGCAGGAGCGCGCGCTCTCTACTACGTAGAGCCGAGGGTATCTCTCGGGTTCTTTGCTTCCTTCCCGTCCCGTTCGCGTAGTCGTTTCGACCGCTGGCTCGAGTTTAATCTCTTCGTGCAATTACTGGAATAACGCGGTGGGAATAATAGATTCGACTTGGATTTCGCGTTGCGCGGCGCGGCGCAAGGCTCGCCTCGCCGGGAAACTGGATAGCTCGGCTTTTAACGTAATATTGTGTTTCAGAAGTCTGACACGCCGAAGATATTGTACCGGGGGGCGAATAATTATAACGACTAGAGCGCGCGCACGCACGCACAGAATAGAAAAAGATGCGTTCAAAGAGAGAAAAGAACGTGTGTTCGCGCGCGCGCGTGTGTGTGCGGATGATAAAAATTGTACGACACAGACTTTGCGACTCAGACGATTCGGTGTAATAACGTCGACACTTCTCTGTAAGTTGAACCAGGCTTGGGTTTTACGATCTTGCGCAACCTCGCTAATGTGATCGTTTCTACGGCGCGTCTCCTTCTCTCTCCGCGAGATACGATGATGAAATCGTATTTTAACTGACGCGCTAACGAAGCGTGTGTCAACTTCGATTAAAAAAAAATCACGCTTATTAAATGCGTGTTTGTGAAATGTGCGAAATTCGAGGCGCGAAGACGAGAATTCAATCGGATGATTTCAAAACGTGGAACGCGTGAATCATCGCACGCAGAATGTAAGATATCAGGCGTCAGTCACATTTTTGCGACGAACGATAAGATAACAGCTACAAGAAGTATCAATCAAGTACCGCATATTGTATACGTATAGCGCTCCGATGTGATAAAAAATATATGTCAGCGGGACCGCATGCTCACACGGGAGAACACACTGTCGAACTGTATAGCGACAATATCAAATCCCGCGATCTCGCGATTGTGGCGATAAACGAATCGCACGTGTGGCAAATAAATTGTAAATACGCTTCGTGACACAAGTCTTTCCCGCTCTCTTTCTCTGTGTGTTCACCGCGTTACATTTATGTAGGCGTGGTATTTTTTGCGACGCGAATAATCTAATTTGATAGTTTAATCGGATCGGCCAAGTTTTTACCTCGATAGATATGCAATCCGCAGTCTCCAGTACGTAAGACCTGTTCTCTTTTAAGCTTAACTTCTTGTTTATCTTTTCTCCTTTTCTTTTCAACATATGAGGAGAGGAAGAGAAAATATATGAACTGTGTGCAAGAAGTTCAGCTAAAAAGAACAGGTCTGTGTGTTAATATCAACAAGGTGCTCCGTTTTTTTTTTTGTTTTTTTTTCTTTTTCGTTTCTCTCATCTCTCGCGCGCGGTGGTCGCGCTGTGTTTTCGATCTCCGCTCGATGGGAGACGCACGCGTCCCATCCTCTAACATCGCGCGCGATCCACTCCCCTTCTTCGAGATTTATCGACTGTCATCGTCGCGTAAGCATAATCAATCATTTACATTGTAATCGGACGGCACTGCGCGCGATCGTAGCGGACACCGAGGCGCCCGGGCCCCCCGATTCTCGGCGTCGGCGTATAACTCACGAACCCGCCAAGTCGTTTCAATCCACAACGCCACGGCGACAATGGAAATGTGTCGTGCTCCAAAGTGCTGCCATTTATCCTATCCGGCAAACGGTATTTCGCACCGGCGGAACTCGCGGGAGAGACAGACGAGATTATACAGGAGGTTGGATTGGGGCGCGCGCACCGTGTTTCATACAGCGGTTGCATCACGCTTCAACGAACGGCCATTGGGAACGTGTTCTAATCCGAGTAATACGTACGTACGTACGTGTCTTGCGCAATCCCGCTAAAAAGACGAGAAACGGGAAGAGAGTAGTAACGTGTCAAAGGAAACGAAAAGGAGAATAAACGCGTCTACGAGAGCCGGACACAAAAGCGGAGCGGCTGAGAAATGCAATCGTCTTACAATAAAACGTACGTGCGTTCAAAAAAAAAGTCCACTCTTTTCGATTTGTCTCTTCGATTATTTATTTATTGTGTTGGCTTTCGACCACGTTGTGACGCAACTTTGACATTTACGCGGTTGTATTTGTTTTCGCGCGGGTGAGATAATTTAAACAAAAAAGTGTGAAAACACGCGCGGCACAAGTAGTGTTCAAACAAATTCGTATACTCATTGGCAGTAATATCTTATCTGCGAGGTCGAATGTGTAAGTCACACGCAATACAATCGCGCTCGATAACGCAGTTTTGCTTTCGCGTCGGTTTATTTTTATATTTTACATCGACGCAACGCATACACACACACACATGCGCGACGAGAGAATAATTTTCAATATAAAAAATACACAAAGCTTATCTCCTGTTAATTTATTTCGGATTATCTGTTCCGTCGCTCGGAGCACGTGGCGCATGAGAAAACAATACGAGGGGAATCAAGGACGCGTTCGACTTCCGTGTCTTTGATTCGGTGGGAAAGCTCGGTGCGCGCTCTCCGTCCAGGGTTCATCACACTCTCTACGGTTACCCACGGCCAGTTTTCTAGCGTGCACTCGAACACACCGTGTATTATCCGCGTCTCCTCCTCGCTGTTGTATGTATGTGTGTGTGTGTGTGTGTGTGTGTGTGTGTACATGTACGAGAAGCGCGAGCGGTTAGACGGCGGGCAAGGTCTCACGGCCGATGGATTAGGTGCACCGTTTGCTCGCGCTCAGCCTCGGCTCGGCAAACATCCTCGGAGCATTCTTTCAACGCGAGAATCGTCCGTGTGCTCTTGCACACACACACACACACACATACACGCGCGCACGCCAGAGAGAGATATATATGAACGCGTTTAAAAGCGCGCCGCTGCACCGCGCAATTCTCCACGGATCGCAACGCTAAAACGATCGTCGAAACGATCGTCTTAGACGCCTTTTTGGACAAGATGCTGCACTTGCCGACGCGTAACGAACCTCTTCGAACGAAAACTCTCACACGTCTATCTCATATATATATTTACGTCTCGTGCAAATCAATAATCTTTTCTCAGTCATCGATCTATTTGTTTATCCGACGAATAACACGCAAAGCGCAGCGTGCATATTTAAATCCCGCGCAGAGCAGAACGCGGCACAGCTTGATCCTTCTGAGAAATCGCGTGAGGGAGAGACGTGCAGAATAAACATTTATTCGAAAAACATTTCGGAGGCCAACTGCGGCGGTTGGAAACTACTGGGAAGGCGCCTAAACGCGGAAAAGTGGATTCTCTAACATGCCGCGCGAGATGCGCGCACACACGGGACGCGCAACCACACGTTTTACACGGGAAAATCCCCGAAAATACTGGCTTTATACCCGCGAAGCTCGCGTAAACGCAAGGAGAAATGGTTATCGCGGAAATACACGTGTGTGCTGCTGTATGGGTGTGTGTGTGTGTGTATGTGATTCTCGCGCGGAAACATTTTACGTCGCACGGACGTGCGCCGGTTAAATAAATCGACGTCGGGAGTGCCTGCGTGCCCCGAGGTCAGGACCGGTCTCGTCGGCGAGATAGGAAATCGATAGGGGGTTAACGGCTATACTTTCGTCACTTTCGAGAGTACGAAGCCTCTCGCCTTCTCGTCTGTAGTTAATAAACTAGCAGGCGACGAGGAAACGCGCGCGAGAGCCGCAGTCAAAGGATGCTTTTGATCCGCTTATTGGTCAGATAGACTGGAAAAGTAATAGAGAGACAAAGAGGGAGAGGTAGGGAGAGTGGCAATACCAAGATGAAAGACAAAGTGAAAAAAAAAAAAAAAAGAGAAGACAAAATTATTCAAACATCCACTTCACACTGTTGCGAGTAGAGAAATATTATTACGTCCTTTTTGTTCCTACATCCAGAAGAAGAGACGGAAGAGCAAAAGTGTGTTTATAAACGTTTATATCTCGTTAGTTCTGGCTGTCTTAATGGTCGTTACCGCGCGCGTTCGCGCGGTCGGAGTCGGTTTCGACGTCGTGCGAAACTTTCCGCAACTTCGCCGAGCGTCTTCCGCGGTGCGTGCGGTGTTGATTGCGAAAACCTCCACCGCAAAGTGTGCGCAAGAACGCGTAAATAATTGAGGCAATCACAACCGGATCGGCCGTGCCGTTCGCATCGATTTAATCGCCAGGCACCGCCCGCAGGGCGTGTCGGTAAGCATCGTCTCGGACATCGTTATTAAGCGCATATAAATTAGCATATAAATTGTCCCTCGCGTCCACCGCTTCGCTACAACTCCCAGAGCCCGCTGTACGGTCGGGATCTCCTCGCCGCGACGAGTGGCACGAGTTCAACTGCAATTTATGTGGATAAAACTTTTATCGCGCGTTTTCTCGCGATGATGCGATGAATAAGAACATCGAAATTACACCGTCCAAAAGTTTCGGCGGGTTTTGATATTTTATTTACGAGTAATAAAGCGGCTGTAAAGTTTGTGGATTTTTTTTTCTCGCGCGCGTACGCACGCACGAACTCGAGTATCGCCGCGATAACTTAATAAGTAACCCCGGTTATTTTTCACACATCCCCCGTGAGAATAAGATAAATTTATTTATCTCTCTTTCTCTCTTTCTCTCTCTCTCTCTCTCTCTCTCTCTCTCTCTCTCTCTCTCTCTCTCTCTCTCTCTCTCTCTCTCTCTCAGATCTTTCAAAATCGAACTTTCGTCGCTCCTCCTATCGCGCGTGTCTCCTCGCTGCGTGCACATGCACAAGTGCATGTGCACACGGGAAGAGATCCGATTCTCCTCATCCTCCCTCAACATCCCTTTCCTTCTCATGGCTCTGCATAATCCGGGAGTTACCTACTACCACTCTGCGCCGTCCGATAGCGCGCGGATCCCGAAATACGCGCCGAATGGCGAACGATAGGACGACGGACTCGCATCTACTCACAATGGCCGCCATTACCGATGCAACGATTTATACCCTCCACCCCCTTCCCACGGCTGGGGTTTCCCCGGTGAAGTCCTGACAGATCCTGGAAGATCGTTATTCTAAGATACGAGACGTCATTGTTCCCCGTCAATGTTCATTCAAGCTGCGGAAAAGCCAACATTGAAATGCCCGTTTTGATAAACACATCGATTTGATAATTTTTACATAAATTGTTAACGACAAAGTCTCAAGTAAAAAATAAAAAAAAAAAAATACGCTCCTAACGTTATCAAAAACATTTACGGATCTTCAGAGGAAAAATATTTTGACACCGTTCACAAATTGATTTTCGAAAAATCAGACAGAACGTATGGAACCGAAGGTACGTAAGTTGCATCGAGCGAGACGATTGCAGCCCGAGGCCAGGTAAGGCCCTCCGATCGTTCCTCTCCGCTGGGAACCGAAAATCTACACGCTTGAGTTCGGCCCCCAGTCACGAAGCTCGACAACATTGCAGCCCGTAAAGCTCCGAAAGGAGCGGTGTGGATACGACAGCGAATATCGTCGACGTCGACGCGGGATGTCGGTGCACAACGGAGTGTTCCGCCGTGCTCTCTCTCTCCTCCTCTCGCCGATTCCGTACGATCAAGTGGGAACAGCCGTGTGGGGGAGTTTGACGATGAAAGTTTGACGATGAGATCGCGAGGCAAAAAGAAGCGGACGAAATAACAGAAGAAAAGGAGAGCGAGCAAAGTACTGCACGAAAGAGAAAAAAAGAGAAAAGAAAAAGGAGAGTAAATGAGGAAAAAAGTGGGATAGGATATGTAAGGATATGAGTGTAAAAGGGAAGAGAGAGAGCGGAAGAGGGGGGAAACGGGATGGCGGCACGAAACTGTTGGAGTAACTCAAAAGTTACGTCGGAGCTCACGATGGGCTCGCGGATAATTATTTATCGCCTTATCAAACTTTCATAATTCCAATGCGGACGGGGAGAGAGAGAAAGAGAAAGAGCGAGCGTAGGGGAAAGAGCGGAGTTGGGAAGGGTACGCCTGCCTTAAACGCCGACGGATCTATGCTCGCATCGGCCAAGTTTTTAACGAGTTTTTAAACGTCGTAAATGACGCCGCGGAGGGGGATATAACGACGGGGTAGTAGTGTGCTCCCTTTCCCTCCCGTGCCAATCTCTTCCTATGCAACGCCGGCTGAATTTTCATCGCGCCGCTTTCCTATGAGCTGCGATGAGAGAAAGAGAGAGAGAAAGCTCTCGAGTTAGCTCGTCGATAAGAATTAACTCCGAGGATAAGAGTAAATAGGGTGCGTAAAAAAGTTGGAAACCCGATAATAAAATTCGGTGAATTTTTTTATTTAGAGTTAAGAGTGAAATAACAATTCGGGAGAATAATACGAGCTAGAGATTCTACCAGAAAAAGCGAGTGTAAATAATCACAATCGATTCTCTCGATATTGATTGCTGCCACTTTTATCTCGACGCTGATTGGACGTTTCTCGATTCATGTCGTACAAATCAAGAGACACGGTGGTGCTTCTTGTGCGAGAAATTCATGCGATTGAGAAGTGAGGAGATTTTCATGGAGCATATCTCAAGAATATCTCCAAGCAACATCTCAAGAACGACTGAACCGATTATATTTTTGTTTTAGTCTCAATCGCTTCAGAAAACACTAAAAAACAATATATTTTTGCGTTTTTTAAAAGTCACGTGACAAGAAGGAGTGGAAAAACAACACGTGACTAAAGTCACGTGTCTTTAAAAACGTGAATAAAGTAAAGTCACGTGGAACAGAGAGAAGTGGAAAAAAACACGTGACTAAAGTACAATCACGTGTTGTTTTTCCACTCTTTCCTCTCGCGATTTTTCGAGTGTGATTTTCATGCGTTATTTCTGACATCTCTCATATGTACCTATACATCATGTGTATTACATGGTTTGTAAGACGTATGTATTAGCTGTCATTGCCATGACAGGTTGTGTTCACTGACACAACACGTTAAAATAATAATAGCGTGCGCCTGTGTTGTGCTAGTATATTTAAAAAAAAAAAAAAAAAAAAAAAAAACAAAACTTGCCTTTCTTGCCAATATTCACGGTTTTCTGTAGAACTTCGCACATATCTCGCGAATCAGTATATTCTTTCCCTCTTTTTACTAGAATTCCTCGAGAACATTTGCGGCTTACGGTTCCAAGAAACGAGTTAGTATCTGGTCGGATCGATCACCCCGAGCGAAAAGCGATCAACATTACGATACTGGAACGGATTGGTACTCGCATGACTATCGAGTATAGATTATCCGATCAAAAATAAAAATTATTGCAAGAACCGTGTACCATGTATAATTGCCATACGTCAATATGACTCTCTCTCTCTCTCTCTCTCTTTCTTTCTCTCTGTGCAACGTTCAATTTCGTTGCCGAAAAAAATGCCTTCGCCTTTGAATTATTATACGTCTCTGTAGAGATATATTGCGAAATTAAGTATATACAAGATTGCAATAATAATTTGATATACTGTCATTGTTATCGCAATTATTATTGTTTTGTTAAACTAATAGATTGATAAAACTAAATAATGTGTTCAATATAAAAATTATTAATGATGGTTGCGACTTCGAACAATATAATTTCCTCAATCACTTAACGGCATATTTTTTTCTCCCCTCTCGAAACTGGGTTGTTAGCTGGGGACAACATTAATTTCTATAACACTTAACAAAGGATAAATATTAATGATGGAATATTAATCACACAGAGCAGCTATCGATTATCACGCGTGAGTGTGTGTGTATGTGTGTGCGTGTGTATAGGCGTGCGGTCGTCAGTATGTTAAACAATAGAGGATGGCGGTGGCAAAAATGCGCAAAGAGCGATTTAATCTCGTTGCTCGTCCGGAAAGATAAAATTCGACGGATTACGCCGATTCATTTTCCAGCGGTGAATAAATAATCGAGAATGTTATTGTCGCTGAAAACAATTTCGACGCGAGCACCGCGATGCGTTTGCACGCGCGGTCGATCAGCCACGCAAACGCTGATTTACGGAGAATTTGCTTTTGCGAGGCTCTGATTCGTAAATGCCGCCGCGCGAATCCCGCCGAATAAATGCGGCAAATGCGCGGTAACGTAAACGACAAAATGCCGCAACTAAAGTGCACAAGTGTATATGTGTGTGAGATCGATAATATCAATAAGTACTAAATAATGTTAGAGATTATATGATTTTCGTTCGGTTAAATCAACTGAAAGACAAAGAGACAGTATGGAGAAAGAGAGAGAGAGAGAAAGAGATGCTAAAAAACACGTGCATTTTATATTTATAAAATGTTACGCGCGTAATTGAGGAAGAGTGGGATGGATTTTTGAATAAGAGTAATTCGCATCATCTCAAAAATTCGTGATTTCAATCGAAATGGAATTACGAAATTAACTTCTCATTGGCGGAAGTGCGCAAAGAATGCAAAAACCACGCGTATATTATTTCATATAATAAAATATATTTAATTCTCCTAAAATTAAATATGTATCAATTGTGTATTAACGGCCTGTAAAAATTTCGAAATTATTCATATGAAACGTATTGCACGCTGTTCTAATAATAAATTTTAACACACACGCGTGCTTTTCGAAGCAAAAAGCGTGTGTACGCGCTTTCGTTTTCTTGTTTAAATATCAAAATAATACAAAGTTGTTCGCTCGAATATTTTTATCACAAGAAAAAACAATCGAACGACGATGTAATACAAGATTCGAATCGCGCGACATGAGACAAGAGGCGCGATTCTCATATATCTACCTCTTCCTCTTGCGCTGCAATTTTTTTTATTTTTTTTTGTTTTTTTACTAATTCACTAAAGGAAAGATAAGAGTTACCGCGCGCAAGACCGAGCGCGGGGATATGATCGTTGCGAAAACACCCGCGTACACTTCTTTGATTCGCCGCTGTAACGAGTTATTTAGTGCTATTCCCCACAGCCGAGCTCTGCGGTTCATCGCGCTATAATGGCTACCGAGTGCATCACGTTTCCCTCGAGGTCAACACGGCGCATTCGAACCGCGTTCTCGGTGTGCGCCTCGCGCGTTTGTTTTCCAACCGAGGAGGAGATCAACGCAGCGCGCGCGCGCGCGCACGCGCGCGTGTGGGCAGCGAACTCTTTGTTGATTGCTGATAAGTCTTTGTTTCGCGCCGGTTGTGCTCTGCGAGGAAAAAAAAAAGCAGCCACGTGTGCATCTATCGGCGAATCTTCTCCGGTTTTGTCGGAAAAGGCAACCGAAAATAGCGCGATGTCGGTTCGGAAATCGATGTCGCAAAAGCGTATTTCTGTATATATCGCGCAATATAATCACTTTATTGCGCGAAATATTTTGTTTCGAAGATTGTTCCGACACGGCAGGTTTACGTATGTTTGTTTACTTTTTTGTTTTTATTTTGTTTTTGAAGCTGGTGCGAGAGAAGAATGCGCGCAACGTACGCGGTTTTCGAGCGCGTTTAATTCAAGCGGGCACAACACAAGAACGACCGACGAAAACGCATTTGGATGCGAGCTGCCGTTCCGCGTGATCAGATATGCACGCAACCGCCGTCGCCGCCGTCGCCGCCGTTCATGGGCGTACGCGCGCACGTAGGCGCATCCGTCGCTCTCCCTGTAATGCGCTTTGCGCGTGACCGTCACGTCCCTCGTCGTCGGTACGAACATGAGAGCTACAATACGTATATGTGCGTATATTGCCGCGAGAGACAAAGATCGAAAATCTGTACAATCTCTCGGTGCGTTTTTTTCCTCTCCCGCCCATCGTGCGTTGTAAATGTGAAAAAATATTTTTCGTGCGCCAATTTGATATCTCCTTCCTATTGTTTCGAATAATCACGGTGATCACTTTTCACGTGCGCGCGCTATCGTCCAAATCAGATATCAGTAAATTATATCGGTTTTAATCTTCATAAAATATAGGTACGTAACAATATATAAACGCGCGGCGTGTATTGAAATTCAAAAGCATATTCAGATTCATATCGCGCATTTAGACAATTATTATATTCGTTACTTGCATTCAGATGATTCGTATATATGTATACATATATACATATAATTAGCTTCTTTGGTTTTATTTAAATTGCGTGGTCACAAACGCATAATTGAAACAAAACGCAATTTGAAACAGAAATTCTTGCGGCATCGTCAGAAGACGCTGATCTCTGTAATTGCGTAAGGAATAAAATAATTATTTTCAACAATAAAAAGTGTATTTATATATAACTACTTCGGAAACTGACGCTAAATTTTCGATGTATTTGTCGAGGGTTTTTTGTTTCAAAATTAAACAAATGTAAATCTAGTTCAGTGTAGCTACTATTTTTAAAAACCATTGATACGTAGCAACATGCGTGTGCGAGCAACATGCGTGTTGCTGCTACGAAGCTAGACGCGTCGGGAATTGTGTTTGAATCGTGAATTGTGTGTTTTTCGCATTCGCGAACGAAAACCGTGCGCGTTTCTGTGTGCGTGAAATCCGACCGCTCGTAAAACAGTTTCGTGATACTGTGAGCGCTCGTCGAAACGTGATTTCGCGAGCGTGATTTTTAAGTTTGCAGTGTGAGCATCGTGTTTCCCGTCCAAGACGAGACATTAAAATATCGCGCTCTCACAATACCGACGCGAAATTCAAAATACACGCGGATTTGCGCGTTTTGTTACGAGACGTCGGCCCAGAGGACACGTTAAAATTACAAATTTCACAAAGCCGCCGCAGGTTTTTTTTTTTTTTTTTTTTGGTTTTTTAGTCACTGAAACGCTAAAATGTGTATTTTCATATTTATTTCGGAATTATACACGGAGACATGTGTTTCGCGCGCGCGCAAAGATCAGACAAACTTCCGCCACAAAGCGCGACACGTAATAACTTGTCAACTCTCCTGAATTTCTGACAAACTCTCGAAGACTGCGAACGCGTGAAATTCCCCATAGAAACGACCTTCGAGAGTACTCGGTTCTTAAGTGTGTTTTCGCTCACGCGCGCAAATGGCTGTTGCAATAATGATACGTATACGACGTATTATCGTCACAGGATTTCCGATACCGATAAATTGGGAATTCATCGATTGGAGAAAACTTGTCGTTTCTCGAATCGCGAAACGAGTCAAGGGCGAAAGAACAACGGAATTCTTCTCCGATTAAGAGTCTCCGATTAAGAGTCTCCAAAGGAATCTCTCTCTGTGCTGCTCTTCCAAGAAGAAGAAGAAGAAGAAGAAGAAGAAGAAGAAGAAAAGAAGAAGAAGAGATATCTTTCTTCCCATCTCTTCCGCGCGCTCTTATATTTTCTCTTTCTCTTTATATCTTTATCCCTCCGCTTCACCGTCCGGTGAAGATCTCTCCTCTTGTCGGCGTCGTCGAAATCTCGCCCTCTCGCGCGGCAAAACAAGTGTAGGGTATATATACCGGCGGGAATCGCGAATCACGGCGCCTTTATCGTGTTTCCCGCGGAACGATTTTTGCCCCATTTAACTTTGATTATGAGTCGTCTCGCATTACACGAGTTCCAGTCCGCGATAGTGGCTTAAGAGCAGCGGCAATCGCCGTCGGAAATCTACGGGCACTAGCCGCCGGTATCTTCGCTGTGCGCGCACGTGCAGAGGTTAAAGACCCGTGAAGAGTATCCTATTCTTAGTACACACTTCTCCCCTTCTCTTATATGTTTTATATATCCATATATATATATATATATATATATATGTAATAACAATTTGTTTGAACTCGCGCAACAAGATCGGGGAAAAAAACTCACCGAGTTTACGTCGCTTAAGTGGACGCTTCGCGTTAATTTCGAAGAATCGTTCACTCACCTGCAACAGAAAGAAGAGAATGTGCGTTAATTCGCGCGATAAAGAGAGAAATTGTTAGTACACAGTATTATATTACTTAAGGAATTCACAATTCACTTTTTCGTCATAAATTCTTATCCGCTACAAATGTTGAAATCGCCTTGAATATCATTTCGCGCTCTCATGCTACGCGGCAATTTGATCTTTAGTCTGTCATTGTTTATGCCCGATGAGCTGACTCATTCGATTCATTCGTGACGTGTGTTTCATAATATAGTCGAACTACCTTTGCATATATCTCTTTTGTTTACATCTCTTCTCTATCGTGGGAGAAAGAAAACTCTGTTTAATAACAAAAATATTGAATTTTGTAAACAGTCTTTTTGTTATGTCTCGTGTTTTCTCTGCTGTTTCACAATATTGTTATCAAACACATTTCAAAGAGAGCGTAGAACATCGAAATCGATGAGAATTTAAAATAAAACAAGACGATTGCTCAAGTCGGCGAAACACCGCGTTTCGAACACTTGCGCGGAGGTCGTCGGAAGGTTTAATACGCGCGCAATTACATAATGCATGCATTTCTGCAGACGAGTAACGAGATAATGCGGCCACCGGAGGAGCCGGGCTTTGAGAATCGCTGCCGGCCGAGCTGCATTCGAGCGCGCGCGCGCGCGCGCGTATATGCACAATGCCGAGATGGTGACCCATATAACGCGCGCGAAGGCGAAACGCAACCACGAGGTGGGTGGTCGTCGGAGATCCCGGCGCGGAGGTTGAGCGCCCCTGCGCCCGAACAAATGAATGAGTGTGGGCGAACACGTGACTGGAGAGGCAAGAGCGCGCCCGCTCCGATTCCCCCGCGCGCGCACCGCTTCGATCCCCCTCTCTCTTTCCCTCTCGCGGCGTTCTCTCTTTTCCTCCCGCGCTTTTCCTTTTCGCGCAACGCACACCAGCGCGGGAGACTCTCTTGGCTTCGCGAGGCGAACCGTACAGAACTAGTTTCAGAAGGTGATTAAGACGGCATTGAGGGAGTAGGAATTTTTTTCTGTCACGAAAAAGATAAGGCGCAAGTTCTCATGTCGTCAATTGTTTTTATCGCGAAACAAAAATAGAACGTTTAAAAGGGAAGAGAAAGAGAGAGAGAAGGAAGAGGGAGATTTCCTAACTACGTTTGTGAGATCGCACGCGATCGGACATTAAAGAGGCTCCGGCAAATCTAGCGTCAAGTGTGTAAACAAGAGTCACGAATGCACGAGGGAGTCCAATCAACCTCGCTTTGATGTGATCGCAGCGGCACAGTCGAGCCATCCCGAAGTAAAATACATAAGCGTGGCATCTCTGTGAATGACTCGTGCAAAAGATCGTCGGCAAGATTTTCCGTGAGCGCGCGAGAAAGGAAATTTATATTTACAACGCGCGCGCTTGAATTCAATCTCCTTTTTTTTTCCGCTTATCTATCTACAGACGCATCTTTTCCATGTTTACATTGCCGTTAAAAATTAAGCGACATTGAAACCTCCCGCGTATTTAAAGCTTCGAGCGGGATATATCTTTATTTTGGATTATTCACCCGGGACGATTATCAAGAGTGAATCGCATAAATTCGCGAGGTCGCGGTGACTCGTTTAACTCCGGAAGATGTTAACTTCCACGGCCGGACAGTTTTTCCTCTTCCCTCCGTCCCGCTTCCCCCCTACCCCCGCTCCCCAATGAGAGCCGACGTAATCTTGTAAACGCATTGCGTTCTCTTCCGCACTTCTCTCTCTCTTTTTTTTACAGCGACTTTTTGCTGCTTGTCAAGAGAAAGAGAGAGAGAGATAGGGGAGGGAAGGAGAGAACACCGCTTTCCTCGAAGCCCGCCTTTTACGCCGCGACGCGGCCGGAAAAGTGCAGCGAGATAAAAGTTTAAAGTCGCGCTCAGCCAACGTTTACAAAACGCTGGTTGGTAAGGTACGATAGCACGCGAAAGCGAAGTTTGTCCTGCTTTTTTTTTCTCGCGACCGTACAAGAGGGTGTTCTTCAGGGAAAAACACGTACCGCGCCGGAATATCAATGTCGGAAAATAAAAAAATTACTATAAACGCAATCGTGCGCGCGCACACACACACACATACACAGATTTTCCACGTGTGTGTATATGTACGTATATTTCTCGGTGAAAAATGATAAAAATAATCTCTCTCTCTCTCTTTCTCTCTCTCTCTCTCTCTCCGTTTGTCGAGAACAAATATAGCCGCTTGGATACACAAAAGAAAAGTGTGTGTCTTTTTGTATAAAGAAACCGAAATTCTCTTCCTCTCGAAGTTTGATTTATGTCGTTCATACTTGAAAGAAACCGCTTGTGTATGGTAAATATCTTGTGAGTTAAAGAACCGTGCCAAGAATGCGTCGTGACTCAAGCTTACGTAATCACACGTACTTACGACGTGTATGCATATCGCGTGCACGCGCGCGTGTTTCCCCGTTGTCGTGTGTCGTGCTTGCGTGCACACGTCCAACGTAGACGATACGGTCCCTGTTTGCAATGACTAATACACGTAATATTACCTCGACACACACACATATACACACATTATGCAGCGTCTTCCGTCCGCGTTTTGACGCACGGCCATTCGAGGATATACGCATTAAGAGCGTCACTTGTGTACCGGGTGTTCGTCGAGTTCCGCGCGAGAAATATAAATCAAGTCGAGAGTGTTTTCCGTGAATAATAATAATAACTTACCCGGAGATCTCAAGTTAATTTCCATTTTAATTTGTTACTTCAATTTTATTATGCTAAAATTTTAATAACGTCTAATGAGATAGCGCAAAAGCTATAAAATTAAATATAATAGCTCTTTTATAATCGAGGTGTATGAAAGGAAGACATCTAATGTGTGTCTGTGTGTGTGTGTGTGTATACCTCGGGCTATGTAAACACGTCCCCATATGTGCCTTACACATATGCCCGTATGTATGAGTGCCGCCTCTGCAATCTCAGCGAATACTGGCGTGTCGAGGATGAAGAATAATGAATATGAGAAATCGGAAGATCCAATATTCAGCGGCTATATTCCATTTTCAGGCAATTATCGGTTTATTTAATTGAACTATTAATTGGATCGTCCCCGACGTAACGCACACGTCGCGGCGCCGCCGCGTACTTGCGATCAAATTGAATAAACGTCGCGCAGGATTACTTGGGTAAACGCCGATCGATCCCTACTACTCTTTCGTTCCTAAGAACGAGGATATCAGAAATGAATGTGAGAGAACACCATCTCGAGATATACTTTTCGAGTATTCAATATTCCATTTCAATGTGATCGTGCCAAAATCGATTCGCGCGCGGATTCGTTCAATCACTCGGAAGAGGAAAAGAAAAGAATTATTATTCGATTTTCAACGAAAAATTTTGCAGTAAGATAATAATACAAAACAAAAATATAAAATATTTTTTTCACGCGTTTCCAAGTTAATTAATGCTTAAAAAAAATTTATATATATATATATATATATATTTGTGTGTGTGTGTGTGTGTGTTTAAATACGGTAAAACGCGTTAACAAATAAATCGCCGCGTTGATTTTCCGCTTCGGTGACACGCCGTTTTATTCTGCAAAACTTTTCAAGAGACATTTTTGCCGTATTATTTATACTACACAACCGAATAAATACGTAAACACGTATATACTACACAACCGAATAAATACGTAAACACGTATAATCAGAAAAATAAAGATAATAATATCATATGCAATACGAGATAACCAAAACATTTTCGTTCGCAATTAAATTTGGTTTCCGCTTTAAAAACTTCAATGCAGAAGCCGGCCGCCGTGAGGGTGCGTTTTTTCAACACCACTTCGCAAACAAATTGCGCGCGGAGCGCCAGGCAGCGTGCGCAATTTTCGCGGAGCTCGCCGAAGGTAGTTAAAACATTTTATAACGACACGAAAGGGAGTACATGTGCACTCTCGCCGACTCAATTATTTTTACACAGCCCCGCGACGTCGCGAAAATCATTTTCCGTTGAATTCTGTCGCGCGAAAAGTCAAAAGGATTCCACCCGGTCGCGGAAACGTTCTTTTTTTTTGTGTGAAGAAAAAATGTGCGATAAAAATGTCTTTGCGTTTTTCCGGAACATCAGCTCCGAAATAGAGCGAGCAGCGATGAACTGTTGCTGCTGCTGCTGCTGCTGTTCGCTTTGCGCTCACACGGATGAAGACTCGGGCTTGATTTATTTCGCGGAAACGGTCATGTTTCAGTGACGCCGCAGTCGCGCTTCAGCAGAGTATTATTTATGGAGTATAAGAGTTCAAGAGCCTTAAAATGCATAGATCTGTGAGGATACATACATGCGGCTTATCTCCAAAGGAACATACAAGTCTACAATATTTAAGAAAGAAATAGAGAGAGAAAGGAGAGAAAAGGGAGAGAGAAAGAGAGAGAGAGAGAGATAGATAGAGAGAGAGAGAGAGAGCCATCAAAAGCTACTCCTGCATTTTCCGGCATATGAATAGCACGCTTCGCGGATGAATATGTTCCAGAAGTTGAAAATTTCGACTCGAAATACGAATCCGGAGAGTTGCGTGGCGCATGTTCGAATTCCCGTGCGAAGTGTCACTCCCCTTCCCTCCACCACTCCGCGTGGTCTTTTTACTTTTTTTTCTATCGCCCCAGCGATTGGAATTGAGTCGTGACGAGTCCCGTCGGTGGTTTCAGTCGGCAGATCCCTGAAAATCCCCGTCGGGATCGTTGACCCCCTCTCCCCGGCGCGTCCCGCGAGTTCCGAAGTGGTAAAAGGAAGAGCGGCGAATTGCTATCGCGTAGGAGGGGAAGGAACGGAAGAGGGAGAGAGCTGTAGAGAGGGAGAGAACGTGGCAGAGAGGATGGAGGTGTATTCCATATCGATACTCTCTCGAAGCTATCCTCTCCCAATATCGTCCGGTATATCGCCATCACGTCTGATCGAAATGGTAGTTTATACCTATACGACTCATAACGATTTGAGCGTGGGAAAGAAAGAGAACATACGTGTGTACGTGTGTTCCATTTCTCTCTCTCTCTCTCTCTCTCTCTCTCTTTCATTCGCTGTCTCACTTGGTTGCGTCTCTCCTGTTATCTGAATGTCCACCGCGCGGAGAGAGGATCCGCCAAACTTCAGAACGCGCCAGACAGAACAATTGAACGAGAAGGTTAAACAAGGTGATCCCGCGGGTGATTTCCGATTCCAATACATCGGGGGGAGGAGAAAAGGAAATCTTCTTCCGTTCGAAATGAGAAATCTAAACCGGCGTCGCGGAAGAATGCCAGATAATATCTAGGTAACCGCGCTTGTGTGAGGATACCCACGGCATATCGCGCATCACTTTAACGCGTATTACGCGCGATCTCGTCGCGTCTTTTTATTAATTAAAGTTTTTTTTTCTTCCTCCTTCTCCTCCCCGCAAAAAGTTTTTTTGTTCGATGTAAATCTCTCTATTTAAAATGAGTTTGATCTTAAAGCTTATCAGCGCTCGGTAATTGACTTCAGAACTTAATCACAACGCTTTAATTTTTCCTCGCTTTCGCACCCTCTCTTTCTCTCTTCTTTCTTTTTTATTTCTTTTCTTCTACTTTTTTAAAACAAACAAAAAAAAAAACCTGTTCGACCCCGCGGGTAACATCGTATGTAGCAATTCGTTTCTCTTACTTTCGCGGAACAATGTCGGCCGTGTGTTCTATACGTTCGAGATATCGATTTATCAACGACAGCTTAAAAATCTTTCTCAACAGATTGAGCGCGCGCGTGTGACCTCCTCGAGTGACGATGAGGAATCTGTTACGCGGATCGGCTTCGTCGGGGTTTTAATCCCTTAATGGATCTGACAAGAGTGATTATCTGCGCGCGTCCTTCGGCCGGTATAATCACGCCTGCCATTCCCGCGCCGGAAATCAATCATGCGAGTTAATAACGTTACGAATCGGCGGGCTGTTATAAATCATTCGGTGCAATGCGCGAAAATGAGCCCGGATCTTCTCAAATGCATAC
Source organism: Pseudomyrmex gracilis (assembly GCF_002006095.1). Taxonomy (NCBI): domain Eukaryota; kingdom Metazoa; phylum Arthropoda; class Insecta; order Hymenoptera; family Formicidae; genus Pseudomyrmex; species Pseudomyrmex gracilis. Next base: position 758,236 of record NW_018020613.1, read on the forward strand.
AAACGCTGCATCCATGCGCGCGCGCGCGCGCGTATCTGCAAAAAAAAACCAAAAACCGCAATACAACAAAATGCGCGCACAACCGGTGCGTGTATCTTCGACCGCGTATTCCAAAATTAATCTATTTTTGATTTTAAAATAAATATAAATTTTGCTGAAACATAAATGCAAATCACGCGCCGTTACGCTATATCGCGGATTAATATCTTTTAAAACTGGATTACACACGCGCACATAACAAGTGGTTAATAAATTGTATGCATAATTCGTACACGGCGTATTATATTAACAAATATTATGATAATATGTTTGTTTATAATTAAATATGCACGTGCGCACGTGTGTAACGTACACATATACAGAATATACACATTCGATGATCTTGCTTGGCAAAAATTAATTAAATGAATAAAATATATAGTCGTAATCACTGAGAGGGAGGGCACGTGCTCCGGGTTACCCCCGGTTTTCTCCCCCTTCTTTCCCCAAAGTGTCATTGACGCGCTAACAGGTTTCCAGCCGGGATCGATAGCACGCGTTCTCGTGTGTGCGCGGACAAAAAAAAAAAAAAAAAAAAAAAAAATTACATACCAGTCGCCGATACGCCACAATCGAGACGAACAAAAATGGAAATATCGATGGAAAATGCTGAATGGAGCTCGGAATAAAAACTACGACGCGATCGCGGCCGATGTAATTAGCAAAAATATTTCATCACATCCGCCTTACTTTATTCAACTGATTCTACACTCGAGAACTCGATATCTTCGTTGCTGATCGCAGTGACTTAATTTTATTTCGCGTAATTAATTAATAAACAATGTGATGTAAAATATTAAATGTCAGATTCTGAAATACAGGGGAGAGAGATTATGGAACATTTTCAAGAATATTTCTTTTTTTTTTTTTTTTTGTACAAGAGACATCACAAAAACGCGCTATTAGTTTTGTGTATCTCGCGCGTATATACATTTCAATTGTCAAAACTTCACCTTTCACAGCAGTTCAAGCTAAGCGACGCAAACGGCAAAAAAATTTTAAAAACCAATCGGCATCCCCGATAGAAACGACAAAAATTACCATTGAGATATTCGAGAGAACTTCGATACACTCGAGTATCGACTTCGCGTCTTTTTATAGAGAGAAACGCATTTCGATACTTGACAAAGCACATGGTAAAAAAATTTCATTAAATGACCTGACCCTAACTTGGAACCTTCAAAATTTGTGTATACGTTTCAATGTGACCTGGATTGTGTTTTTAACGTTTTTTGTTTTGTAAATTAGTTTGAGAGAGAGATAGCGATTTCTTCATTAAAAACAACACTCTGTAGATACCTGGCGGTAAGATGATGCCGGAAAGAAATCGCAATCCTGCGAAATCCGAACGGTCGTGGAGAAAACCACGCAACGGAATTTCCGACGAGAACTGCACCGGTTTTACGAGGACTCTCTGCGAATCAGCCTTCTATCCCTATTCCACTTTGTTTACCTTATTCCCCGTTGCATCTCGTATTCCGCCCTTATACAGAGTGTATCAAAAATGATGACGTCTCGAAAACAAAAATAAAATGCATCGAAATACATTTGTTACCATTGTTTCGACATTATTCAAATAAATAATGTCTGTTGGAAAATATTTATATTTTGATTTTATTACTGTATAATTAATTGCACGTACACCACGCAACATATCGTTTTCCTGGATTTAAGTATAAATAATTAAAAACCTTTTAGCAAATTTATTTGATAACAAAAATAGACGGCATGTTTTTACCTTATATCGGATAACGTCTATTGCGATTTTTATTATTTTGTAATTAATTGTGCATCGTGAGAGAAAAAGAGATTTATATCGTTTTCTTTTTATAAAGATTTTGGTCAATAATTAAAAACTCTGAACAAATTTATTCGGTAATAAAAGTAGACAAAAATACCGGTATCGGATAATATCTTAATTACAAGATCTCAAGAGATAATTCAAGTAATATAATTTTCCTTCCTCTTTCTCCTCATTTATGCACACTCTAATATTTAGAGTTATTTATTATAATAAACTTGTGGTCTTGGAAATAATTAGAATTTGCCAGAAAGATTGTTCTTTCCTCAAGAAAGACAATAGATCTGATTTTCCGCGCACCCCGTATATCGACATCCCTTCTTGTCTCCCTGCCCTTCGCGCAGCGTCGTCAATCTTCAGCTGCAGCTCCTTCGAATTTCGCTTACTGTCATCGTTCGCATTTCTCACGACCCACGCGCGACGCGAACTGGATTTGGCAAACGTCGCAAAAGGAAACTTTATTCCCAGACTGTTAACGTCGTCGCGATTCGAACGATGCGATTCATCTTTTCTGTTTCACATCTTATTTCTTTTTTACCAACGCCAAACTTCAAAAATTTTATACCAACAGTCATAAAAATATATTCGCGCTTATAGAAATATTTAATAAATAATTTATATGTAGTAAATAATTTATTATCTACTTTTCTTCACTTATAAGAAAAGTTTTTCTGAAGAATCAAGAAGATTTATAACAACTGTCTTGAAATTATGATTGAAAATAAGATTGATTCTTCAAGACGAGATAAAAATAACGTTGTAACATTTTTAAAGTAAAATGGATTAGGTGCAAACAAAAAAAGTAAAAAATACAATAAAATAAAATTGCAAAACAATATTAATTTGCAGTTGGAAGCATTTCGTCTCTTTTTGGTCCTCTCTTCTCTCCTCTACTAGAAAAAACAAAACAAAAAAAGAAATTGCGAAATTCGCGCAGGCAGCAAGTGTCGGGATTAAACGACTCGTGTGTTCAACACTTATATTGCGAGTGAAATATGCCGAGTTTACGCGTTTCCCATCCTGAAATCGTTTCGTGAGATGGAAAAGATCGATCGCATCGTGCAGCATGGCGATTACCCCGGCGCTGCTTTCGTATTCTCGTCGGAAACAAGCGGCCGCGAGTTGCACGTTATACCGTCTACCAATTTGCTATTCAATCAAGCAGATCACTGGAATGCAGTTTAAAGTTGTTCCATCCCAATCTCGTCTTTGCGAGTTTCGCGCAATTTCGCGCGAATGCATACACACATGTGCGTACACACCGCATGCACATATATATATATATATATATATATATATACACACACACATTCGTTTCCAATTTCTCTTTTCCGGAAGTCCGTTTATCTACCTCGCAAGAAAACGGGGTTGCGTAGCAACCGAGATTTGTCGACTTCGTGGTCTCATTCGCAGTGGAGATGCGCGGAAAATAAACGAACGAAACCGTAAAAACAAAGAAAAACACATTCACGATTATTATTTTATTATTGCTAAAGTATACATATATATATATACATATATACATACATATCTTGTACACGAGCGCGAAAAAAAACCCGAGATTGTTTTTATTGCTTTCGTTAAATCGCGCGTGTAACCAGCTCGTAAAATATTAATATCGTTTTTTCTCCCCGAGCTCGATGAACAACAGGAAAGAAAACTAATAATATGTAAATGGAAGAGCAAAGAATAATAATAATAATAATAACAACGGATTAACTTATACATTTTATATCGTGTCATTCCAAAGTCTCGTTTCTGTACGCAATGTATAGGTGTCTCACGCACCAAAGAGAGAGAGAGAGAGAGAGTTATACGGAAACCAAAGTAAAAATGTTTATTTTTAAAATATACACACCCCACTTCAGAACGCCTCGAATAAATTTGCACATCTATCCAACGTTAATCGCGTGTGATATAAGGCTATTAACATTCGTAGCGTTTTAATGAAGGAGCACAATGAATGTGCAGTTCATAAAGCATGAAAGTAATATTTTCTACCATTCCTCTCGCGGTGAATTCCGTATGCAAAACAAATTACACGAATATGAATGTTAATACTGAAAACTCTGAATGGCATCGAGATAATACACGACAATACACCTCATTACGATCACAAGATTAATTCGAAATCAAACGTGCGTGTTTTTTTTCTCTCTCTCTCTCGAAATCTTTTCGAACGCATTTTCAGCAATGTTTCAGCTCGAGATACCATTTCCAGTGGTAAAAAAATCTCACGCAACAGTAGCGTTCCGCGTTTCGTTGATATCGAAACTCTCGCTAAAATAAATCGACGGATCGTGTGAGAAGAAAAGGAAAAGAGGAGGTGAGGTGCGGCACAAAAATATTTAGCGCGCACTGTTCGTTTCGTAAAGGGCGCTTACGTAATTAATCACGTCGTATCTTTATGCATCTCCGGCCCAGTAACGAGATTATGTTCCCCATTCGCATGCATACCGTCCCAGATCCATAATCGTCGCCGTCGAAAGACTCGCTTTTACGATAGATCTTTTTTTTTTTTTTCACTTTTTTTTTCGAGCGGGAAACGCAAATTGTTTATGTATGAGAACGCTCTCTCGTACGGGCTCATGGAAATTACTCCCGAAGCACAGTCATGAACACAGTATATAGCCAACGCGGCGGGTTGACTTCCCGAATCTAGAAGAAAAACGTCTCTCGCGCGACGGTGGCGGAAAGTTAGCGGTAATTTTATACTCGTACAAAAATCTTTCGTTTTTTTTTCCCCCCCAGAGAGGAACGTCGCGAGACAGAGAAAAATCGCGCGGAGTGATAGAGAAGAAAGTGAGAAATACGCAACGGCACTGCGAAAATATATCGTGCTTATAGATAACTTGTAGAGTTTACCGAGGTTTTTTTGAAAGAAAAAAATTGTTTTTTTTTTGTGGGAAAAAATGTTCTTTTAATAATAAATGCTCTTTCCGAGAGAAAAAGAAGCTATTTTGAAAAGAATTGTAAAATAACAAAGTTGTGTAAAGGTACACCCCTCCGATCGCGAGATTGATCGAATTTCCGTGACGGCTCACAGGCCGAGAACGCAAACACATAGCTGTCATTCCGCTCGCGAGGTAACGAAGGCGCGGAAAGTAAGAACCGTTCCCCCTTCGTGTCTCCTTCTCCCGTTCGTGTTTCCTCTCGCTCTTTCAAGTCAAGAAAAAAGCCAAGGAAGCCGATAAAGAGTCTAGACGCGATTAGCCTCGCGGAATAGGTCGAAGGTGATAAACTCTCTGTCGAGAGACGTCACGATTCTACGCAAACGCGCGGCAAAACAGTTTTTTAGCGCGTGAAACTCTCATTTGATTTGAAAATCAAATCATTTGAGCATTCAACAGATCTGGTGCATATCTACGTGATTATGACGTTCGTTCATTTAACAATTTAAACACGCCAAGTTTTTACAAAAACTTCTTCGCTCTCTCATCTTAAGATTAATTGAATATAAATTACGTTTGTGCATTCCCCGCTACGTAGATTCAAAGCTACGTAACGAGGAAAAACAAAATGTGAAGCGATGCGCGAGCGAAGAAATCAACGTGCTTTAACAGATGTGACCCCATGTAGAATTACTAGGTCGGAAAGAATTAAGCATTATCAATCTTGCTAAGCATCTTATACACTGCACGAATGCAATTTCCGCCATCGATCGGAAGGGGTGGGAGGAGAAAGGGGATACGAGAGGAGGATAGGAAGTAGCAGATACAAAATTGATATAGTTTAATCGGTTCAGAAACTAGATCGCAGAGAGATAGCTCTCTGCCGAAGAGATACCGATAGTCTATAGTAAACTCCCCCTGCGCGCGCGCGTTTTACGAAGATTATGAAAACTTTTACGAGAGTGTTCTTGATCGAGATATGGAAATACGATTTGGCGTAACTACCGTAAAAGGAACGCTGTGTGTGTATGTTGCAGCAGCGAAGACGGGAGAAGATAGAGAGAATGTGACCGGGACGCAATCTCTACCGGAGCACGTTCGTAAAATGTCAATTGTAAAAGACATCAAATAGATACGAAGAATAAGGCGGAAGAAAGAGAGAGAGAAAGAGAGAGAGAGAGATACCTTCCGTTGTGATTATTCCTTTGATTGTGTTTGAAAAGAGAGACTTTGTAATGACGTTATATTTCGCGTATAATGCAACATAGTAAATAATAATAACATTATAAATCTCCGAGAGCCGAAGGTCGTCATAGCAACTCGTTGCGATATCACGTCAAATCTAGACCTTCGGTGTTTGTGCTGTATATACATATATATAAACTTATATAAAGCATAAAGTAGATGTTATATAAAGTATACTACGATGTGTATATATATATATATATATATAACACAGGGATACCTTAATAACTTTCTCTACCGAGGAGACTTTGAAGATTATAAAGGAGCATAATTTTCTCTTCTTCCGTTATGTCGCAGAGAACAGCTGTTTCTGGTGCGTGTGTGTGTGTGCGCGCGCGCGCGAGATAAATTAGTATAATAAAAGCCTCGTTCATTAACCCGATTGTCTACTTCTCAATCTACCGCGCGGAGAGACCTGAATTTTCTTGCAGAAATTCCACTAATTAATCAAACACATAACTTTGCGACAGCTCGGAGAGCGCGAACTGACGATCGGTATTATTCCGCGAGTTTCCGCGGGCGGTTTGAAAAATGGACGACCGGGATGGAAGGCGAAGCGGAGACCGGAAGCGACCTGTTTTGCGGTCGCGAGAATCGGGATCATCAACTGGTCATTAAGATCCTTCGCTCGGGAGTACACGTTCACGAGCGTCATTTAATCTTGCGAACTCACACGTGTGAATAAATTCGCGCGCACATATATGTGTGCGCGATATATCGCGAGATATCTTTCTCGATAATGAATGAAGAGAGAAAAGAAGTTAAATGAATGGATCCCAGAAGAAAAGAAAGGAAAAGAATAAAGAAAACAGAGACGTAAGAAGAGAGGAAGAGAGAAGAACAAAATGAGAGGATAAGAATAGATTACAGGGTATGTAGCAGAAGAGAAGTATGTAATTACGTGCATATTCTCTCTCTCTCTCTCTCTCTCTCTCTTCGGGGGATGTAAAAATTATAAGTCGCTTAGAAAAAATACAAAAAAAGTTATTTGCACAAAATGTGAGAACTAATGAAGATAAGAAAAAATGAGTGTAGATATAACAGAAATAGAGACTGCGAGACAGAATGTAAGACAGAAAGAGGAATTAAATCCCTTAAAAACTACGATACAAAGAACGAGAGGAAGAGTAAAGAAGAAAAGGGGCGGGACACGAAGAAGAAGGAAAGAACGACGAAAGAAGATCTCCGGATGCAAATGCATGAAGAGCGAGCAAGAGAGAGAGAGAGAGAGAGAGAGAGTGAGAAAGGCACAGATCGAGAATCGAAGGGCGACAGGGCATTAACGAGCAAGAGGGCAAAGAGAGAACGAGCGAGCGAGCGAGAACGGAAGGGTCGGAGAAGGCGGGGGAGCCGGATGCGCGGGACGAGGGTGACGGGGAGGAGGGAAAGAGGGAAGAAGAACGAGAACCAAGAGCGGAACGAAGAGGCTGTGAGTCTGACGGGAAAAATCAATAGCGGCGAGCCGGCGAATCCAACCCGTCCAACCCTCTCGCCTCTCACTCCTCCTCTTCTCTCCTCTCTCGCTCCTTCTCTCGGCCCCAGCCCCTTCCCCTGCAACCGCCTGCTCCTCCGCGTGCCCTCTATCTCTGTCTCGCTCTCGGGGTCGAACTCGAGCCCACGCATCCACACGACTACTCTCTGGCGTACCAGGCCTCCTCTAACCCTCCCTCCAGCCTTTACCCGCCCGACTCCCTCCCGTTCTCCTTTCTCTCTCGCTCTCTCTCTGTGCCCTCCCGCGTCGTCGATAGACCCCTCGAGCCTCCGCGGAAATCGCATATCGCGGAGGCTGCACAAGCCGGCGAAACAAGAGTACTCGCCTTATTCCGGGACCCTTCGCCTCAAACCTTATCCTTTCCCGCGTCTTCCCTCAACTCCGATTCCTCCCTTCTGCTTCGCAGGTAACGAGACCGAAGGTCAGGGTTAACACGGTCCTTCGGGACATCCGTGACGAGGCTGAGGACTTCGTGTATACTTCGTGGATATAGGCATTGTTTCAAAACGTAACGTAGATCCCGGTGACAGATGTGCCAGTAAAACTACAAACGGCAACGCGCTTTCCAAAATTGCTTCAAATTTTGCTCTATAAAAATCGAAAACGACTAAAGTAATACACAAACTTTTGTTCTCTCTTTCTCTCTCTCTCTCTCTCACTCTCTCTCTCTTTCTCTCTCTCAACTGCGCGATTCACAAAAACACACAAACGTCTGCCTCGCACAAAATCTGAAACCCCGAAACTTCAATACCATCGAAGTTGCGAATTCTTCGAGAAACTCGAAACTCGGTTAAACTTCTGTGTGTGTCTGGGTTTTTAAATCATTGAAATATTAAAACTCTCTCAATACGTTTTTTCGAAGATTAAAAGTATCCGTTGGATACGTTTTTTTTTTTTTTTTTTTTTTTTTAAATTATAAGAAAAAAAAAAGACAAATGAAAAAAACAAAAACAACAAAAATGTTTTAACTCTGTGTGTGTCTGGGTTTTTAAATCATTGAAATATTAAAACTCTCTCAATACGTTTTTTCGAAGATTAAAAGTATCCGTTGGATACGTTTTTTTTTTTTTTTTTTTTTTTTTTAAATCCAAAACGGTCAAGCCTGTATTCGAAAGTATATAGATATATATATATACACATATATACACACACACCCGGCCGTGGATGTCGTCGCGCTTCTTTTTGCAGGCTCGTTGTACAAGTGTACCAGAACGGGAATACGAGTCGGCGAGGTTGCCACGCAGGAATTTGAATACAATGGGCTGCTCTGAATTTTTATCGGCGCGCCAATATAAGCTCGCGAATGGAACAACGAACGAATGCAAATCCCGACGTCAATTAAACTTTAGTCGCACCAACAGCTATTTCCATCGCTGAAATTGACTATCGGCGGCCGAAAATGTTATAAACCAAATCATTTCGAATTCCTCAACCCTCTAGCTAGAATTTCGCGCGAAATTTCTAAGAAGAAGTAAATGGTATATATTGCCATTGGTATCTTGTCGCGCGATTTTTCTTACACGTCGAGGATTTTGCGCTCTCCGAGGAGAGATCATTTTACCAAGGTTTCTCTTCTAAATACGAATTGCACATCATCGCCGTTCCGCTCAAATTTTTGAAATATGAGATGCGTCGTTTTTAAAATAGATGGTTTTATTTGTGGATAAGAAGCCCCGACGGCTAAGTGTCGCGATCAGTTCTTCTCTTTCAAACGTCGACGGTGACTAGCGCCGACGATTTGTCTCCGGTCGCGGAAACGTCTTGAAATTTTCGTGAAGTAAAGGCCCCGCAGTGCGCGTTTCTAAATATACGATTCTCTCGTGTCGAGGTACCGAGAAACGTACCGAGAAACGGTCGGTCATTTCGCATCAGTTTTCGTTAACCTGCTCGCTCGTCGTCACGCTTTCTGATTTCACTCTGCGCACGACACACTGACATTATACCCCACCTATATTACCACGTTGCGCATTTGCGCACAAAAAACCCAATCAAGAATATAAATATATACAAATTACTTTCTGCAAATAATAACATAATCGGTTGTGTATTTCATAGTTGTCTGAACTCGAGAGCGCGCGGCTTATCTATCGCGCGCGCCTCGTACAATATCGCGCTGATATTTGACTTCGAAAGAGTTAATCAGGATTTGCGGTGGCACCTTGAATGCGATATTACGAGCGCGCCACGTTTCCGACTTCGCCGCGAATCTTCTCGCGCGCTCACAGAGCCCTCACGTGATTTATCTTGCGCTCGTTATTATACGCAACGGCCTTGCCCTAAGCCAGAGAAACGTGTGTAAGCCCGGCGATATTACGCAACACGTTCCCCAATTTCCGCGTCCTTTCGCGGCCGATTTTACAACCCGTAATTTCACCCGTGTTTCCCCTTTATATTACGCGTCGAGCGTGTAAATATATATATATATATGTCTGTCCGCGACGACAACGCGATGATCGCAAACGACTGGTGTGCGAGCGCGCAAATCATTTCCTTCTCGAAAGCTTTTTTCTTCTGTTTTTTTTTTTTTTATATACGTGTATGCAAAAAAAAATCAATCATTTCTCACACACCCGAGACAGTATCAGCGGAACGAGCTCATTTTCAAACGTTCGCGGCGAACATTTGATAAAAACATGGTACGGGAGAAAAGATAAGAGAAAAATTATCGTCGAATTGCTTCTCATTGCGTATTTTTTTGTTTTCTTTTTACGTCGCGTCGCTTACTTTTACTTGATGTTAATTTGCACCCGATGTTGATAACATGACGTAAACCTCTGTATTTGCTCATATTACGCCCCAAATTAACGTATCAAGTACGTGTTTCATAATGCGTGTAATGCGATAACTAGGAATCCAACATAATACTGAGATTACTGAAAATCGGAGAGCGCATGGAGAAAGAGAGAGAAAGAGAGGGGAGAGCGGAGCTGAAGTCCGACTTTCATCTGCAATTTTAATTACGCGTAGCGGCGTTTTTAAAAAATGCAGATGTTATATATGCTCTACTAATAATATTTGCAGTTTGCCGCATTAACATTATTATTAAGGCAATACCGGTGTCGTAATCCCGGAGTGAGCGATTTACATCATTAAATACTTTTTCGCTTCAATTTTCACACTCGAAATTCCGAGCGAACGTATCGTTCTTCGCGATTTATAAATTTCGCGACTTGAAATAGAAACAAATAGGTGTTTTGCGCGGTCGTTTTGTCTTTATCAATGTGTTGTAACTATTGTAAATCAATTATGTACGTCGAAATTACATATCGAAGCAAAACGATCGATGCGAGTTTTAGCTTTCGATTTCACGTCGCTTACGTAAGAACTCTCGGAGAAGTGTAGCGCGTCCGTTCTCTGTTAAAATATCGATCAAAAGAGAGCGAGAAGCTTGTTTCCACTTCGTTTCTTCGGCGCGATCGGAAACAAATCCTACCCGCAAAGTAGGCGAGAGAAGACGGAGAAAAAAAAGCAAAACTAAAATCGTCTTACATCGGACCGACGCGAATATATAATGTAAACAAAAACACGACGTGACAAAACCACGAGCGAGAAAAAACCAATCGTTGCCTGCGTTTTTCCACTGCGTTCGCGTTTTATTCACACTGTTTGGAAAATACAAAAGAGAGAGAGAGAAAGAGACAAATGGAGTAGAATAAAATGTAAATACAAAACAATCATTAATAAATTCCGAAATGTCGAAGTACTCGCGACGGTCGCGAGGCATGTAAGTGAAAATCAAAAATTAATTAGGAGGAAGATTAATTAATTGCGAATTTACATTGGCAAGCTGGACGTTGTTGCTGCTATTTAATCGCGAGATTTTGCCTGCGAGGGGAATTAATAACTTTAGCACAGCGAGCCCCATTTCGAGCCCTCTCCGAACGTCTAATCGATATTCAATTTTACGCCATGCGCTGTCTAGCGTGACTGGCGTCACCGTTCCGATGGCATCAATTATCCTAGGCATCGGTATTTTGATGGATGGCATAATTCCGCGGCGAATATAATATTCTGACTGCCGTGACTTCGCGCAGAAATAATGCCGCACCGATTCACGCTGACTAGATGATGTCCTACATTGCCGATTGTACGGCAACTCCAAAGCAGTCTGGTCGGATAATTAAGCATTCTCCGTGGTTTATGGCACCGTCGTGACTGTCCTATCAAAAGCGACAAAAGACAGATTGCGAGTGATATTCGGCAAAAGCGCTCGCACACAATTTGTCGATTTATTATTTTCATCAAAACTCTTGCAAAATGTTGTTACGTACACGCATTGACGATATTTGCACAAAATTCCACATTAAAAAAAAAAAAAAAAAATGTCACTTTTATGAATCCGTCGAAAAATGAAAGTTTTTTTTTTTCATCAGTTCGCCGACGATAATGTGCTAAAGAAAATTTTGCGACGCGATCAAATATTAAGCTCCGACGTCAATAGTCGAAGGCGCCGTAGAACATCGAGTGCTCCATTCAACGTCACACGGCGCAGCGGCATCGCACAGAAAGCTGCTTCTTCATGCTTCGTCAATAATCGCAGTGACAAGATTTTAGCGCGTAATAGGTTGCGGATAATTATCCATAATCGGTCTTCGAAGGTGGAATAACGACCGGCGAGAGGAGCAAAGGGCGGTTTTTGGGTGATAGTTCATCCAGACTCTCCTTCTCGAGGAGAAAAGGATGGGTAGGGAGAGGAAAAGGGAGAAAGAGAGGTGACTATCGTTTTCCACGGCGACCCTCGTACACAGAAATTACTCTGCTCGACTGTCTGCTCGCAGTCCGTATCCACTCTCAACCCCCGAAGGGAACCGGTCGAGTTGGAGGTAACTACCAACCAGCTCTCAAACGATGTTCAACGGTGTAACTTGTTACGTTGACGTTTGACTACAGTGATTGACCGATCGGTCGTGTGATAGACGAGAGAGACCAATGTACGTCTCGATATTAGATCCTCTCTTTCTCTCTCGTAGCTTTAATATTTATTCTTATATATATGTACTCTCTCGAGTTTAGCTTATTTGCTGTTCGATATCACGGATATAGTACACATGGCCAAACAACACTGGAATATTCTAACGATTATACGAGCGATTTTAAAAAACTCAGCGATTAGAAAGTAACTGACGGAACAAATTACACGTATTTTCGCGCAACTTTTTTTCGACTGCTATTTAAATCGATTCGGTTACTCCGTTATGTTGTTGACTGTTACACGGAAAAAAAAAAGATTTGCTAGAATAGCAAGAAATTAATTACCATATGGCCAGCGAAAAAACATTTGCTAAGTTTAAATTTAAGATTTTTTTGCTTTGCCAACACACAAAACATTTTTGTTGACGAAACAAACGATTTCTTGGACTCAAACAATTTTTCTTGCTGACTATTATAAATAGCGAAACTTTTTTTTTCTCGTATTCAATATATTGGAAAACATAAAATCAAGTTTTTCGCTGTATTTCAACTCGGAAAACTTCGAAATTAAAATTAATTGTTCACTATCTTATCTAATCACTAATTTTTTCGCGTCTATATTTCTTAAATTCTCATCGATAATAACGTGCCGTAGCCTCGGCTCGTAATTCGCAACCTAAATCGCTTATGAATAGCAGTTACGACGACACTTTCTCTTCGTTTCTCTCCTTCCCCTCCCCCCTCCCCTCCTCTCTCTTCTCCAAGTATAAAGCGACGCGCGGCACTAAGGACGTCTAATTAGTGGCGGTGGTACATTCATTAAGGACGCAGACCGGTGGAGAGTCCTTTAATTCCGCAGTAGAGTTTCGTCTGATTTACGTCCTCGGTGTCGCCGGCGCACCCTCGACATTTCTTAAGGTGAATTCGCATGCATTTCATTCTTGATTGTTCCGCATGAATCATCCGAAAATGCAGACGAGCCAAATCAAGCTAAACGCAATAATAATAAACAATAACAATTAAAATATAATTTTCGTTATTATCAGCGAAGCCACATTATTGTCGCGAAATAGAAGTAAATTTGTTGACTTGGCAGAATTATATTAATAATCCGCTTAATATACAATCCTGATTCTCTCTCGCAATACAAATACAATTATATACGCGCGCAACAATTGCGTATCTAATTTGCAGAATTACAACAATGATAAATCCGTTATCTTTTCCCTTTTTCTCTCTTTGGTCTCTTTCGTTTGGTGATAAATCAATGTGTGCCATCAATACGTGTATATTGTATTATCACACGTGCCGTTGACAATGCGTTAAATAGCTCGGCAACGAACGCGCGCGGTCCCCGCATATGATTCTTGAAAGTTCTCTTATGACGTCGTCATCTTTTCCCCGTGACGCGGCACGTGACCGCGCACGCGGCGTGTCGTAACAGCACGCGACGATCGATCACGCACGCATGCACGCGTGACGCTCTTACCCATCGCCGCCGCCGCCACCGTCACCCGCCGCCGCCACCGCCGCCGCCGTCGCTCGAGAGATCCGACGCGACATGGGGAAGGATGTACGTACCTTTTTCCACCTGCAAACATGCACCTATCCGCTATTACTTCCTGTCATGCGACAACACGAGGAGGGAAGACGAGTTTCACGCAAACCCTGTTGCGTACCGCGATTTTCGAAGTGACAGCATGAATGGAAAAAAAAAAAGGGTCGTAGTAGCTGTGTGTGCGTCTAAAGTTACCTATGCGTGAGAACGTAAATTTGCGTACGCGTGTACGCGTAAATAACGACGTATATACGTACGTATCTTATCTCTTATCTATTGAAAACTAAAGTTTGTATTTTTTTCGCGTATCAGATTTAAGAGAATTACGAGTTTGCGCAATACTTTGATGGAAAACGACGATCGTCGTTCGCTACGGTAAAGTTTCAAATCGGGACGATTAAATGGAGAGATAAAAAATGTATGTGTGCGCGCCTAGACGAGGTCGAGTTTATCAAATATCCAGGAATCAGCTGATCGCGCGCGGACATTCGCAACCGCGGGAACTTGTTCCGGCGTTACGTCGTCGCATGGCAAACGTATGCGTAAGCCGCAGCACGTGATCGAGCACGCAATCCCACGCAACGTGACACGAAGAGATGCATTTCATAGTAGTAGTGGGTAATAGTCGCAGTGGTAATAATAGTAATAGTATAGTAGTGTTAACCGGTCCCTATAGACTTGTATGTACAGAGCATCCCAGAAATGCTATTATTTACGTTTACACACACACACACACACATGCATCTGTGTGCCGGTTCCTTTGATTCCACGTGCGCACAATCGCAAATCTATTTTCTCTCTCGCCAGGTGTGTCAATTAATGTGTAACGGGACTTTGTCGCGGAATTGTTATTTATACTAAACCGAATTACTTTTTGTTATGCAGAAACACATTTGTTGTATTTTCATTGAGAGGAGACGATAATCGAAAAAAAAACGCTTGAAATTCTTTTGCGAATTTTTCCATTACGTTATCCGCACGTGTACGACAATTAAAATTCGGTTGTTTTGTATATAAACAAGGCAAATTGTGTATCTCTTTACGAATTTATTCTCTCTCTCTCTCTCTCTCTCTCTCTCTCTCTCTCTCTCTCTCTCTCTCTTTCTCTCTCACTTTAGTTACGGGTTCTGGACATGACAGCGAATGTCGTGACACCTCGTCACGTAGAAACCGTAGGCCCTAACATGCAATGATCGATCGCGCAACCATGCGATCGTTTTCCCCTTCGTCCTGTCCAGTGCGCATGGTCGTGCAGCGGTGCATACCGTTGCATCCTGCCACGACTGTCACTTCGTTGCACCGGACATGCCTCGTTTGCAATTATTTTTGCATTTCCTCCAAAGGCACTCCTAACGCGTTGCCGCGCAGTCGAAACTACGACTTTCGCAACGAATTATTTCTCATGTTCTTATTTCCATACTTGTGCGTTCTATACTACTATTATATCGAAGAGAATTAATCTCTCCCCACAGCTGACAATGAGAAAACGATAGTGTTTACCTTCTTCGTTCCGAGATTGTTCGCAAGAGATTAAAGCGAGTCGAGAAAATAATGTAAAAATAGAAGTGTAACATTTTCAAGAGTTCACAATACAAGGATGTGGCGCGATTGAAAGTTTATACGAGATAAATATAATCAAACGTTCGCGTATAAATATATATTTTTTTTTTGTTCGTCTTATTACAACAACGACGGTGCTCGAATGCAGCACCGCATCGTGGGAGTCATCTCTGCGTTCGATCTCTGTGTTTCAATTTTGAAAATTTCTTCTCGAATTTTGCAATCCCGACGTCGTCATAAATCCCGACCGTAAGTAGAAGAGCACGACGATCGGGATCGGGGAAAACGACGACGACTCGTCTCGCGTCGCACGTGGGATACTCGTTCCGGCACTCGGATGCGACACCGCCGATGCAATAACGCGCAGAGGAACATGACGTGCACCAGAGTGCACACAGTGTCTGCCATATTGATTGGCTTGCTCGGTATTACGTAATGTCATTAACACGTCGCTTACACATGCGCCTATCTCCGGCCCCCTTCTCCCCGCCGCAACGTGCAACCCCTCGCAGCAGCCTTCGTAGCGACTCCTCCCCGCGCGAGAGCGAATTTGCACGCATCCCTGTCGCGTCGTGAGAAGCAGCACACAGACATATCATTAGACAAATAGAAAGGAGGGGTGGGGACGGAGATTTCACGTGCGTGTGTGTGTACACGGTCAGGTCAAACTGACGATGGATGCGCACACGTACGCAACGTGACGCATAAACTACCGCAGAATGATGCATACAACGACGCGCGGGATGATGCGCGCGTAACGACGTAACGACGTCACTTTGCATTTTTATTACCAACCGCGGTAAATTGTAAAGCGATCATCGGGGTTTTTTCTAGCTAAGAAACAAAAAGCGCGTGATTACAGTGCGATCCGATTTTTTTTGTGATACTCGCGCGCGCGAAGGATATATACGTTCTTTATTCAGTTCGCGTGTGTACAATCTAGGATGCCCCGCTTGTATTTACGCTTTCATCATGAATATTCTTTTTATCTATTTTTTTTTTTTTTTAACTATATTTTTTATTTTTATTGTATGTTATATTGTTTTTTGCGCGCGAGCTAGCCGAATTGACGACGAATTTCGACCAAACCGTTATACAATTTCTCATCTATAAAAAATACTCGATTTAGAATATGTTGTTATATATATATGTATATACATATATATACGCGAATATAACAACGAGGTTTCCAATCACAGAGAGTCTCTATCGTTGATATTTTTCATGCATTCCGTTCGCGACAGTTCCATATCTCTTTTAATCGATCCGACGTGGGTGTAATTACGCGCGCACCCTACACGCATATACCAGCCGCATGTCCGCGCATACGTCAAACGTGGGGGGACAATCACGTACGTGATGTCTCGAAATACGTTGGCATATTTTATTTTTAGCGGAACGGCTAAGTAAGTTTATTTCGCGCATTCCGATATACTCGTTATATGTCACAAGTCATCCGAGAGAAGAGAGAGAGTCAATATAAAAAGAGTAACTCAAAATAACTTTTGCATTATTTCTGGAGCGTTTAAACGTCGCCAGTTTTAACTCGAATCTCTTTAAATATTTTCTTTGGCGAAGGCGCGCGCAGCGCGCGATTTTCTTCCGCCTCGAGTGTCGGAATCGGCAGGACTTTTAATTTAAAAATTCTCCTCGTTTGAGAGACACATCGATTGTCACACAGATATACATCTCTATGCAGCGTGTTCTTACATCACAACAACGGCTGTATCGTTTCTTCGACGACATTTTGCGGTTTTTTTTTTTTTTTTGTCTCTTTCTCTCTTTTTCTCCGTCCATAGGACTGATAATATACCCCATTCTACCTAGTTTCCGGCAGTTTCTGACTGGAAGAAATCGTTACCGTCTGCGGCCGGTCGCATGTAATATTCACGACAAAACTTGGGTCGCGCGTTCGCGACTGTTAAGCCACAGCCGCACGACATAGGGAATGATTTTCTCTACTAACCCACTTGATCGAGTCTATATACACATATATAAGTGTGTTTCTCGTATCTCGCACGTTTCAGCCTCTTACACTGGTGACCGAATTACAAAACACCGAACAGAAACGCAACTTACAAAACCGAGCTCTACACCCATTGTCTTTAATAAACGAGTTAATCGTCAATTAGCGTTCGGAGAAGCGGCGCGTCGATTAAGCGACAATTAAGCGTGTTTAGATCCGATGTTCAGAGGCGGATTTGGAAGGCTTAAAGTTGTGAACTTTCGTGGATACCAACAACAATAATCGCGTTTGGGAAATGTGAATATTACGGTGCGGTGTTTTCAATCGAGAGACGACGACACTCATCAAATCGGATAGTTCCAAAAGTAAAAAAGAAAAAAAAAAAAAAACGAACGAAATAAAATCAACGTGCGACGATGAATTTTTCTCTCGCGTGTTGTTTCAGAAAATATTATCATCGGTCTCGCAAAAGCTAATTAAATGTAACATATATATTTCGACGACTTTTTGATCATTTGGGTTGTAACAGTCGACGTTAAAACTACGGCGGTCGGCGACCGGGCAAGGTTTGGCAGCCACTTGTTGAGTAATCTATTTAGTTCGACGGACGAGCAGCGCGCAGAGGAAGGATCGGGAATGACGCGACGAAAAAGGGTGGGACGAAGGGAGACTGCGAGGGAAGCGCGAGCATCTTCATTCCGTTGACTCTTAGTTACTGAGCGTTTGTCGTGCAGGTATATTTATCGAGCTGTTCCCGAGAGATAGCTTCTTCACGCGAACGTATACGCGATTTATTTCTGAATCAATTCCGCGCTCTTCTTTCACCGCGTCAAATTTCTTCCTTTTGCGTATTAAAAATATTCGCGTCAACGTGTCTCGATAACAACGTCGCTTACGTCGCAACTAGCAAGTTTAAAACATGAATTTGACGTGTTAAATCTTGGCGAGTGTTCAACGTAGCTCTAAAATATCGGCGTTAGACATTCTGTGTAAATAAAATACTGAGCAATTTTTTGAAAAAAAAAAAAAATAAATAAAATATCCCAGCGAAAAGAATATTTCGCTCTCTTTCTTTTATGCGACATTTTATCGCATTTATATGTCTACGTACTTAATGCCTGCGTATGTGACAGCCTTATGGAACGTGTGCGACGGAAGAATATGTCTTGAGAGCAAACACAACGCGTTTCTTCTTAATGTGGTGTGTAAAACGCCGCGCGTAAACAAGTAATGTCGCGGAGGTCGCACTAACGACCGGGGGATTAAAGTTGTCGTATTCCTTCCACTTTCTCTCGCGCTTCCGCGAACGCATTCCCAGGAGTCCGTATAAATTTCTGCTCCGTGGTTCATGAAAGCGTCCGAAAATATCAGCCGCCCACGTGGTCAGCCGCAAATTTGTGAGGACCGCGTGACGGATTTCGCACGCACACCGAGCTTCGTGTCGGATTATGTAAACGCCGCGCGCACATCAGCGGCATTCTCTCGGAAAAGCTTGTCCAAAAGTAGAAAATTACAGTCTCTAATAATATATTACACATGTATATATGTGTATATAGTAAAAAGAGAAAATGTGATAAATTTTCACGTGCTCCAAATTTACAGACTTGTATGAAATAACTCTCCTTGTTCCCGGCAGAAACTCTAACTCTTCTAACATCACAATTTAAATTTGCACGCGCACAAGCGCGCGCACAAGCTATAAATGTACACAAAATTAAATTATATTTCAACTGTAATATTTACATAATTCTCTACTTAAAATTCGACGCTGTCGATTTACGCGTGTACATGATAAAACAAAACAAAACAAAAAAATAAAAAAAAAAATAAAAAAAACTCATTGTCTGCAATATGCAAATTAGATGACGGAGTCTGAATCTCGATTCAAAATACGTGCCGTCGTAGATGATGGGAATTTACAATTTTGCGAACGTGCGTGTTCAAACACGCGGCGCGAGATTAAAGATTCCGAGCTCCGCGCGTTGTCGCGCTGATTTTCTTCGCGTTAGAGCCGCGTGTCGGAATAAAGGGTCCGTTGCGCTTGCCACAGCGGGAGCCTCGCGAGTAGTTACAGCAACACGTGACAATGGTGTCACGTATGTCCCCGTATAACTGTTGCGCGATGCATGCGTGAGCACGTCGAGGGATACACACAAGCGTGTCAGGCCGGGGTAATGGACGAGCATGGTGAGTCCATTAAGAAGTAACCGTTGTTCGTCTAACTGGTTCGATACGGGGGGTGGTCTCTCTATGCGCTTACGTATATGTATACGCACGCGTTCACGTGCGTCTATACAGCGTCTCATCTAGAGCCTGACCTAGTCTATAGAGCGCGCAAACGCGACGTATAGAGAGGAATCGACGCGATTCCGCGCTCGCGCAAGCGTACTTCGTCCTCCTTTTATACGTGCGCGTTCGACAATAAAAGATGCGCACAAAAAGATAGAAACCTCGTTCGGATCGTTTATTTCCTCGATCTCCGACCTTTCTCAACGATATTTACAGTTTTATTTAAATAAACTTTACACTGTCGCGCAATTAGCGGAGGAATTAGAATCAAACATCTGCTTCCATTTGATGAATAACTGTGAAGAGAGCGGAAAATATATCTTCTTCTTTGGTTTCCCATTAATAGAGCCGCGTCAATAGAAAATGCCACACGTTGAAGAGATTAAAGAGACTTCCGTCGTGCGGAACGACGACGCCGCGCTGTTGTACACATACGCGCCACTTTTCAGACGGTGTCGGCGACTTATACCGCTAAACATTAATCGATCGTTATACATCTCTCTCGATGTATCGGGGACATAAGACGGGCATACACGCTATTTGTGTACACTTACGCCACATACACGGAATGGCGTATTCACATGCTGAAATGTTAAACTAGGTAAAATGACCGCGCCAAGTAGGAGAGAACTTTTCTCTTTCACGGTGTATCTATAATTTCCGCGTGTTGTTCCCACCGCTTGCTGCAATCTCGTACAAATTTTCTTCCTCCCCTTTGTTGAGTTTTTTTCCTTCTTCGTTTTTTTATTAGCAGCACGAGAATCATTATCTTATTTCTTTCTCATTACGCGTCATTACGCGCGTTTTTCCTAGAGAGAACGCGTTAAGAAAAAAAAAAAAAATAGCACATATAACAAGTTAGTCCGATATGAGGAACGCAAATTCAACGACGTTTCCGCAACGACTTATATATTCGAGTTGCATCACGTTCGCTTTATGACATTTTGCGAGCGTCGAGGCATGCGCTTCTTTTCCCCTTTTGACGATCATCTTTTCCGCTGCAACGTAACCCAAGCCACTTCGTGTCAGCAACGAGTCAGCGTAAAAACCTATCACCTTACATACTTCTATCTATATATCGGACTGCATCTTATCACGTTACGGAAAACTCCACGAGAATGACTTAAGAGGCAGGCAGCTCACTATAAATATCGTGGTTAAAAAAAAAAAAAAAAACAAAGTCGCGTGTACAATTTAATGTAAAATTAAATTGAAACAATAAGAAAAAAGTAAACCGATGGAAAAAATAAAGTGCAATTATTTTCTGTTCTCGCTCTATTTTTCGCAGTTAATAACTCGAGAAGTTATAACAAACAATATATTGTTTGTTCGAGTAAATTTCAATAAAACGAGAATACATATTAGCAATTAACAGCTGATAATTAAAATGTTTGAGAGAGAGAACTGTGCGACGACTGTGTGCGTGTGCGCACGTCGCAAACTTCCGGCGACGGAGTGTATTCGAACGAGAACTCGTCATCTCGTCGCAGGTTCGCTTTTGTGAGAGAGAAAGAGAGAGAGAGAGAGAGAGAGAGCGCGCGAACTGTGTAAATTAGTCTTCTCTCGCCGTCTTGCGGAAAATTTTTCACTCGCTGTATAAAAGGCGCGGACGTAAAAGGCGACGTAAAAGTTGGCCGCAAAACTTCAACGTGGCAAGGGATGCCGACGACGCGTCGTCAACATCGATTCTAATTTAGATAGTCACGGTTAACCACGTGCTGACAATGGCTCGTTTCGGATGATCTCGATAAGCTTGCGCGCAACGTGTCGCTCCTATTGCGCGGAAGAGACTCTCGGCCTCGATATTTTTTTTTTGTTTTGCGAACGCGCGCTGTTGTCAGGCAAATTTTACGGATTTTCGCTGTTCCGATCTCCCGCATGTACATCGCGCTAAAAAATATTCACGAAACAATACCACTATATATATTCATGAAATAAGGAACCTACATATGTGTGTGTGTGAGCGAGCAATAACTTTTAGTTTCGACAGAAACAATCATACAAGTTAGGTCTATAGGTAGCTATGCGATATACAGTTAAACGAGATATACGGTTAAATGAGAACGTAATGAATATCGCGCATATTTGAATGAACACGTTAGATATAGAGTACAACGGATACTCGATTTCACTCGTAACGCGGTCTCACTTGGCGCTTCCGACCGCGGTATAAAACGTTGCTTTGAAAATCGATCCGCACCGGAGTGTACAATTTTGACGCGCACGACAACCACGCTCCGTAATTAATATCAGACTGAGAGAGAGAGAGAGAGAGAGAGAGAGAAAGAGAAAGCGAGAGAGAAATACTGATTAAGGTTAACGATACAATACACGGGATGATTAATGGCCGAGCGGTTAATCGTCAGCTGATTGGAGCAACTGCCTCTAATTCACGTGGACAGGCATTTATATTAGCGAGAATAGTTACGTAATGCTATAACAGATAAACCGCATACAACTCGGGTATACACTCGCGCGAGAACAAAAAGATATTCACGAGCCCGAAAATGTTGGACTTGAAAAATTATTATTATTTTTTTTATATTTTTTTCTCTCTTTATTTCTATTACGTACATCACGAATTTTGCTCTATGAATTTTTTCGAACAGCGCTCCGATACACGTTGCTGTGCAGAACGTGCAGATTACAAAAATTCTTATCGATTCTCCGGGAATCCGTGCGGATATTTAATCGCGCGCGGGCTTCAATAATGAGCGTTTCGGTCGAATGAAGTTCTAGAACGCGCGCCGCGCGAGAACGGCGCGCATCCGCGGCGCAAAGTCACACCTCACTGCCGACGCAAAGTGGACTAACCCCCTTAATTGGAAACGTTGAATGAATTCGAGCGCGCTCGGGGAAGAAGCAGCCGCGGGGGGAAATGCGAAGGCAATATGACTGCCATTGTTGGAAACTATAGCGCATTCTCCCCCTCCGATGCTGTACAGGAAATCCTCGCGATGCGCAGCCACCCGCGTTCCTCCTCTCTTTCTCTCTCTCTCTCTGTCTGTCTCTCTCTCTCTCTTTACATCGCTCTCTTCCTCGTATTCACGTGCTCGCCCGTACGCGAATTTTTGTTTTCCTCTATTACAACTCTAACAACTACAACTACCATACTTCTCTTCCAACATTCCAAAACTGCTGAAAACTCCTTCCCTCCCCTCTTCTCTTCTGCCGAAAGTAAATTTGAACAATGCGCGCGATTTAAGTGCGAAATTGGGGAACGCCACTAAAACATGCTGCCGTTTACATTCGTTCGGTAAATGGGATTGCAACAACTGCGTAAAGTAGACCGGATCACCGGTTTATCAATGACCGTTTCTGCTGCTGTGTTTCTCGTCCGACATCCTACGATTTATCGTAACAAGAAGCGGTTGCAACGATACGATTAACTTGACTGATAAAACTTCGCTCCCTCGACATCGCTTCGTATTTAAAAAGTTCCCGACGTTGCGGAAAGATTAATCGTATCTCTTAGTCCAATGGAAAACAATCGTTTATTTGAGTCTGCCGTGCATTAACTCGCTTTGAGTGCCGCGCTAATTACGCTCGATTAATACCATTTCTTATCGCCGTCGAGTCGTTTAATTGAATCTCTCAGTAGCCGCAAATACGATCCACGATGTGAATCTTAATTCAGTGGCTTTCGGCGCGCTTAATGATGTTATTCGGAACGGTTTTTATCAGATCGCGGAATATGAAAGAAATATTTAAGCGACAGAAATATTTAAATGAATCATTTGCGCGTTTCTTTTGCGCGCGGATACGCGAACACAATCGTGTGAATTGATTTTTTATTTTGCGTTTATTACGGAATTGCGCTCAGTTATTGAAACTGTGATACAATCGCGAACAATTTCTCAAAGCAATAATAATTTTATTGGGGTGCAATATAATATATATTGATATAAACTTATATTATTACTAATTTTTTATATTGTTAATAATTTTACATACGTATGCAGTGTCCGCACAATGTGACTTCGCGTACGTCGAGTGTCTCTTGCAAATTTGATATTTTCTCGATTTATCGGCGAAAAAAAAACGAATTCTAGCAACATCGCGCCGCGATTAGTCTGCAATAATTGCGCGCGAACTCTCGCCCCACTTCTTCTTTCCCGTGTATTTATCATTCCGCAAACCGCCGATCTTTCCGAGATTTCTCCGAAACCATTAACAGGAGGGAAAGGGAGGGTTGAAAATCGCTCTGGAACGGTCGGTTCTATTTTCGCGCGATCTCTCTCTCTGGAAATTCACGGAGTCCGCGCTTCGTGCACACGGTTGTTACACACTCGCGCGCGTCTCTCTCGCTGCGGATGCAAATTAAAACACATCTGCGGAGCCGTTGAATTGCGCGACGCGACGCGACGCGACGCGAGCTCAAAGACTACCGATAACGAACGCTATCGAGCGACACGTAGCGTAAACACGCTCGCGCATCAACGCGATTCCCTTCGCGCGTATAATCCCACACGCTCCTTTCGTCCTCTCTCCACCTTGCAGTCTCGTGGTGCCTAGAACGAACGATACGAGCAAGCAGCACGTGCGTCCGACAGGAGAAAACGACGAAGCATCTGGCGCGAACGACCCCCCGGCGAAACGAGAGGAAGAGAGAGAGAGAGAGAGAGAGAGAGAGAGAGAAATAGAAAGAAAAAGGATGACGAAGAGAGGAAGCGAGAGATGAGGCAGAGGAACGATGCGCTGGATGCACTTGGCGATGCACTGTGCTCCGTTCGTCGCGGACGACGATTCCACTGCGCTTCGGAGCATGTGAGGCATTGGATGCAGATGTTATATGTAAACGTTATACGACGGTATAGCAAAACGGAAATGTGTCCGCGAGAGGTAATATTATCCTGGTTCTCTTTTAGAAGCGGACGTTATTAATCGTCGTCGGTGTAATCATTTTCCGAACGCAAACTGTAAGTAATGTATACTTTCGTAAAACACAATCTTACGGCGTTTAAAACGGAAGTCGATTTCGTTGAAACGAAAACGCAATCCGGACGAATTTTACGACTGCATTAAGTATTAACCGTCGCTCGCTCGCTCGCTCGCGCGCGAATAAAGCGAACTGTATATATGCTATATACGTAATGCAACTTAAGCGCGATCTCGCTTACAAACTCTGACCGGCGAATTGGAGCACGCGAGTGTCCATAACAGCACACATCTTTAATGAAAGCGTTTTCATTTCGCGAGGCGAAAGTATCGTATAAATACCATACTGCGAAATATTACCGCGCGTTATAGTCTGGGAAAAATCATGAGGTTATTGAGCGACACGTCGGGGTGTGTGCACATATAGTCAATGTAATTCAAACGATGCCGTCGCGACGCGTTACATTAATTCCAGCGGGGAAAGTGTCAAATATGCGAATATAAACGAAAGAGAAAGTGAATTAATACGCGGCAAATAAAACTGCAAAACACACGACGGTTACAAAGTAAAATAAAAGCGCAATCGATTGAATTATTATGATCGCCGACAAACAAACAAATAAATACGTAAATAAATAAATAAATCTGGCAAAAAAAAAGCATTTGTTATTTTGAAATTTGTAGCGGTATTAACTTTTCTCTCGCCCCGAGTGTTTTGTCACGCTTTGTATTTTTTCTCGAAGCAAAACTCGTGTTTTGTTTTCAAAATTTCATTTTCTCGGTCTGATCGAAACGTCTGGCCACAAATCAAAAAATCATTGTCGTAAATCGTGCCGCGGGTCAAGTCCGCTGCAGCTTGTCCTACTTTTCTCATATCTCTTGTCGACCGTCTATATATGTATATGTATATGTGTGAAGCATATACTATATATAATATTAAAAATTTATAAATATTTAAACTCTTAGGTAACATATTATCAGTTGAAAGTCAAAGTGCATAATGGAAAAATGACGATATCACTGTTTGGTCAGACAGTATGTAACGCGGACAGCGCTTATCTGAATTGATTCGGGGAGACGTGTAATATATCAGGTCAGCGACGATCTGTGAATTTCTTTTCGTTGATTTTCACAAATTTTTATCGTGTGTTTTATCTTACACAAATTAGATCTCGCTAATTATTATTAGTGTATAGAGTTTTTTCTCTAAATTTGTCTGTGCGACAATTGCTTGTATCAGTTGCTTCTTTTTTATCTACGGCTTATCTCTCTCTCTCTCTCTCGCCGATGCGTACACAAAGCCGCGCGCGGGAAAAGAAGGATGGAAGAAGGAGGAAAAAAGAGGAAGCACGATCGTGACGACGGTTTGCCCGATAAGGGAAAGAGGCGCACCGACTGTTATGAGATTCTTTCTAACGTATGCGTATCGGCACAAGGCGCCTCTTGTTCGAGATCCGCGAGCCGGCAAAACGAGATGCTCGCGGATAAGAGTGTTCGTCGACCGTGCGAACGACTGCCGGTGCATACATATTCAAAACCGCGCTTATACCGGCGTCGTTGCCACCGACCCATCCGTTCCCGTTCGAACGAGGATCTACACGCGGAAATGTTGCGGAATACATACAACGATGTTCGAAATTATGTACCGCCCGTTTCTCTTGATCAACGGCCCTCACAACCGTGTTAACAGAAATTTGTAGAGAAAGAGAGACAGAGAGAGAGAGAGAGAGAAGCATCGATGTGCACTTGTTTTGCGACAAAAAAAAATAGCGCCGTTAAAGTTAATGGCTACAGAAAAACGCCTACGGTCATAAAGCGAGACTGACACATCCATTAATTTGCGAATAACATTTCTCTCAATTATCGTCAAAGAAAATTAGACGAAGAGTACATACGTGCGAATAGCAGCGCGCGTTAATCCACATACATCATTTGCGCTTACAATCTGCGCGCGACTTAAAGGCTTGTTTCGCGCGCTCGCACACAATTCACACACAACCCAGACCTACCTAACACAACTATTTATAATCCGCTTTAGTATGGTACTAATTGACGTTGTTCGGGATGACGACGGCGGTGTGTTCCGTGACTAATCGACTGACGTCTCGTTTCGCCCCACATTAAACTCTCGCGCGCACGCGGAGCGCCGCGTGACAAACTTCGTCATTGTGATCTTATCGCCGGGGAGAGAGAGTGTGCATAATTTATGTTACTTAAACATCGATTCTCCCGGTCATCTTTTTCAAATACCGAGAAAACGCGATCGATATTGGCAAATTGACCGAACGAAAGCGGTATATATCGTGCTTCGGTCGCCCCGAAGTCGCGATATTTACACGCGAGCATCTCGTTTCAAACGACAATCCATGACATTTTTAGTTCACTTTGCGATGTATCTCGAGTATACATTTTGCGCGCGCACGCGCGCGCGTGTATTTATGTATTTAGAAGATCTTATTCGAGAGAATCCTCCCGACTTGCTGAATTATTATTCCGTAAGTGACACGCGCGCGCGCGCGCATGTGTGTTTGCGCGCAATAAAATATTAATGTGTTTGTCCATTTCTTCGAGATCTTCGAATCAACGTGCTTGACGAAAATTCGCCAAACGAATTTTTGCCGGTGTTTCTCCATGCCGGTTTGTGCGTCTCTCTATCTCCGTCAAACTACGCCTGGTCGCCTATTAAAACGGCCGGGTGCAATTACGTTTAAAAATAGCGAGAGAGTCGAGAGTAGAGTCTGTTGCGCTCGATTGCATCAGACACCACTACGAGGACAACGAAGCGGATGGATGAAGCGACAGAGGAAGCTACCGCGACGGCGGCAGCGGCGACGACGACGGACGACGAAGACGACAACAACGACGACGACGACGATGACGACGACGACGACAAAGAGAACAACGACAACGACGACAAGGAAACGTCAGAGATTTCGCTTGTCTGCACTTTGCGATCGACTTGCCACGGCTGCAAGAGCCGATAGTGTGCTCGTTCATGTTTAACATATCCATTAGCGTTAATCTCACCCCACTCCCCCGATGCAAAAGGGTCAATGTTAAACCATCGTTATATATATATATTACGCGATGTTACACTTTTGTTTTTCATTAAAACTCATTTAACGAGAAGATTTGATTCGAATAAACGTTACATTTATGCCAATCTTTCGCGCATTGCGTTTTATATAAATTTCTTGATAAATTGTAAAACAAAAATATACTGTAAAATAGAAAAAAATTCGCTTTAAATTTCATTTTTATTCTATACAGATTGTTTAGGAGATTTAAAAATAATTTCGTCTTCGATAATAAATTACTTGGCTATTCTTCGCAGATGTTTTTATTACTCGTAAAGTGTTTGTTTGTTTTTTTTTTTTTTTTTTTGGTTCAATAAAAAGTAAGATTCGAAAGGAAATTACTTTTATGCAGATATATTTCGGGAATCGCTATGAATCGCGAACGAGCGTTATAAGCGCGTTGATGTGGTTTGAACCGCAATTTCTCAGTTGTTGCAGTTGTAAACCTCGTACATTAACTCGAGGCGAGGGCGACGAAAATCAAGTGTAAACTGACGTGCACGCGCGCTTGTAAGCTCCTCCGTGTAGGTGGTGTACATTGTTTTAACAACCTCTGGACCGGTCCCAAAGCGTCAGTCTAACGTTTGAATCGCCGAAGATGTCGTGGCGCCTGTTAGGAAAACACAGTGCTCCTACGAAACCACAAATTTCGGAACGCTCTCACCATCAAAGAGGCTTTTACGACGCTTGTAATTTTAAATATAACACAAGACACACAGAGATATCTCGTTAGTGGCTACATCATTCCGGTAACAATCACACACCAATAGTATTGTATAATTAATAAACCGCGATATTCCTCATTTATCCATTCTGTGACCGAACTGTCTGAATAATTGGATACAGAATCAATCATATTGAGGAAGGATAATATATTATAAATGCAGATCGCATTATAAATATAGATAGGATAATCTATGAATTGTTTAGAATTATTACGTGAATTAAATTAATTGCGTAGATAGACCTCTCGCCACTTTGGCCGGACAAATTAATCATTAATGTTTATCGAATTGCGTGGAAAATATTTTCCATTAATGCGGATAAACTAGGATTTGATTCGTCATACAAATGAACGAAAATATTCGACTAATTAGCACAACAGTTGATTAGCAGAGTTGACCTCGTTGCGCTAACTAGACGAGAAAGAAAAAAAGAGAGAGGAAACAGAAGCGCGCAAGATACACGAACTCTGCAACAACGTCAAATGAACATTTTCCGCTTGAGGGATGTAAAGAGACGACGATTTACTTGGCGAAAATCTGTTACGGCGATTATAACACATCTACAGACAACAACAAATTCAATACAAGTAACTCGGTAAACAAAACACGGTTTCTGCGGTGCTTTATTTTGCGACATAAAGCGCGTCGGGGGATCCGTTGAGAATCTTAACCGCGCTGACCTCATTTCGATGCAATTAATTGCACAGCCCTTTCAAACCACGACGACGGGAATGCAAATGAAAACAAAAGTTGGGATGGATATTCATTCGTGTTACATGGTCTTTCATCGTCGCTCATAATACGTCACGCAGAGATTTCACGGACCTCATGTTACGCTCGAAAAGTTACGTGTACCAACCTACGTCAAGTTTATAAAAAAAAAAAAAAAAAAAAAAAAACAAAATGGAAAAAAAAGTTATTCGTCTACATCCTGTGTACGACGAATTGGTTTGCAGGGAATTGGTGTGCGAGCGAATTGTGACGCGCGAAAAGCGGGGCAGAGAACGCGCGAGCGAGAGAAACACGAGCGAGATGAAGAGACGACTTATGTAACAACAGCAAATAACGCTAATGAGAGTTCGCGCCTCACATTCTTTCACGTGAAAAGTTTTCCTCGGGGAAAAAACCATTGCTAAAAAAAAAAAAACACGTATCAAAAGTTCCCATAGTTCTCGTAATCGTCATCATTCATATCGATCAATCTACGTATTTGATTTTATTTATTATTTTTAAAAATGAGAACGATATCCATACGTGATATTTCAATAAGAGCACGTAAGAGAGTGCGCGCCACACACCACATATTCTGTCTTTGTAACGAGCGCGCACTTGTTACAAAGCTACCGTCTTCGAATTTACATTTCGAGTCGGACGTAATATAAACCCGCGGTAAGTTATTGCAAGAAAACCACCGAATACAACCGAACGATTATCATAAATGTTATATACGAAATACGAGAGCGCGCGGTTTCTGAGCATCTCCATTTGTCCGTTTCGTAACGTGCTTCCTCTCTGCGCAGTATCATTACGCGACGTATCGTATATCATTACCGTTTTGTTTGTGTGTATGTATATGTGTGTGCGTGTGTGTGTGTGTATATATATATGTATATATATGTACGTATTTGTGCCTGTCAACGTAACAAAGTTTACTGAACATCACGAAACAGAGGAGAAGAATTGATATCCGCTGTTCTTCAGGTTTCTCCTTCATTATTATCATACGACCGCGACATTGCAGAAATGCACTTTCAATCATTTATTTTGTGTCACAACAAAGAGAACTGCGTTGAAAAATAAAATCAAGAGACGTGTCTGCACGTCGTTTGAGTGTGTGTTAACAACTTACTGTATCATTACTTGTTATTTTCTCTTTCAAAGAAAGAAAAAATTGCGGTACTCTTTAACTTGCGGTAATCTTTAACTACGTAAGGACGTTCGTCTCGTCTCTATCGCTTTTTAGTATATATATATATATATATAATAAATACACGCGTAAAACTTTTTCCTCTGTTTTGAGTGGAGACAGTTTAATTCGCTACCATTAACACATTTTTGCCACATACCTGGACTGGTCTGCCAAGACAGGCCGCCGATGAACATTTTCCTAGAAAAGAAAGACGATTCCATCAGGTTCGGCGTCCGGTCACGAATTTCGTTCGACGAACGAGGAAGCGGGGAGACTGCCAGCAGAGGGTAACTTCCGGTTATTCCGCGACCCCCTGTGCGCAGTCCCCCACCAATAGCGGCAGGTGTCACCACACATCAACCAACAACCGAACAACACCCGTTCTCTTCTCTTCTCGCGAACACGTTCATCTCGCGACGCGCTCGTATCCGAACACAACGCGAACTATGCCCGTCTCCTCGGACCGGTATCCTTTTTCGTTTCTTCCGTATGCATGCGCGCATCCCATACACACACACACATGTACACACACACACATATACACACACACATATACACACACACATATACACACACACACATATACACACACATACACATACATCCGTGTTCACCGATAATTCAAACAATCGATCACAGCAAAACCCTTTCTCTCTCTTTTTCTTCTATAAATTAAGAGATTTCAGCCACTTTTCGAATTTGTGCCACCGCGGCGAGAAATCAATTTATCTCGATATCGAAACAATTTAATAAGAAAAGGAAAATAGAAACAAATTTGAAATCGGGCGGATAATTAAATCACGCGTGAAAACTCTTTTCGTGATCGCCAAATATTCCCTGGAGAAGAAATTGGAAAAAGATTACGAAATCTTCAACAAGATTATACGTTGTTGCGAGGAAACTCGATCGAAAAATGAGTCCGGCACGAGACACGTGCCGTTTATCGATCGTTACTTTCAACGTGAAAAATTCGCATGCTGAGTTTACGTCATAAGTCATAAAAGATCGATAAACGACCCGCTTGATTGTGTTGACTGGCCATCTGTACGACCCGAGCGATGTGCGTTTGCTAACGGTTTTACGATTTCGACGTCATAAAGAGCTTTGGATGAAGACCTCTCTTTATCAAGGTCGTCAAACGATGAAGAAAAAAAAACGACAACGCTGTTTAGATCAAAGTCACGAGACGCCCAAGCGAATCGCGCGGCTCATCTCTACCGGCTACTATGTAATCCTATGTTTCTCCTTTCCTTCTCCCTCCCCGCCCCTTGAAGGAAGCGAATTGCACTTTCCGCAACAACCGGCAGCGACCATAATCGATCCATGTACGCGTCATTAATTAGCTGGCTTAAGTATACGTCAGCATAGCGTCGATAAGGAAACGACCTCCCATCCTTTTCATCCGTAATACTTGCCCCCTTCGTTTCCCACCTCAAACGAACGAGATTCTCTCTTTCGCTCGCTCCTCTCGTCATCGTCGTCGTCGCAAATAATCGCGCTTCGCATTATTACACAGAGCGAGATAACGCTCGCGCTCGGTGGACGTAATCACGTGATGGCGCATTTGAACATCGATTTTCCGAGCCGCGATATAGCCATCTTCCTCCCACGCCAGTCCTTCCCTTCCGCCACCGCTCACCCTCGTCCTCCCTCTATAGTTCTACTTTATAGCCTGCTCTCCACTATCCGCCTATCCATCTAAATCTTACCAATTGGAAGAATCAAAGTAAAGCTACACAGTTCTCTCCCTATCTCCGTAATTATCGCGAGAATTAAATTCGGAATAGATTATTATTATTATATCCGGATCGTCTTTTAATTACAATTAGTGTAGTTTTGAAACAGAGTAAAATGTAGAGTTAGAAGCGCGATTTCTTTTTTTCCACGCGGAAATTGTCGAAGTGTCCTGGTTATCGAACGATCTTTTTTCGCGTAATGACAACAAGAATTTTGTAACATATACTAAACGTGAAATCTGGAAGTTTTTTCCTGGAGTGTATTTTTTGATATACATATTAGGTTGGTGCAAAAGGTTGTATTTGTCAAATAAAATCGAAGACGGAATTTCTGGGTTTGAACCAATTTTTATTAATTTAAATTAGCCGCCAATCGCTTTGTCATTCATATTCTTTCGTTCCGGCTGGAAATAAATTATATTTAATTACAAAAAAGCCTTCGAGCTCGAATGGAAATCAATAACTATATTTGACACAGACTTTGACGACAAAAAAAAAAATAAAAAACAAACCAACCTAATATATAAAATATATACCTATGTATATAGATTCAAATGTATGCATAAAAAAATTTTCTTTCCAAACATTTCCGTGCGTGGTTACTCAGGAGAACATAAGCACGCATTATATTGCGTTTTGTCGGGATTATTAAAAGACGACAAACAAATACTTCACGTTCCGCAAATCTCGAAACTCATGATCTCCTGTCACATGAAAATGATCGAATAAACAACAAGCAGCTTAATCACATATATATATATATATATATATATATATATATATATAGGTAATCGAAGACATAATCTACAACTCCATACAACCCAATCCGAGATATGGAATAAACCTATAATATACTATCTCGAATATATCAAATAGAACATTTGAACAAAGGCAATCCCAGCGACTCGAATTAATTCAATAATCGACCTAATTCCAACGCGACTCGAATTAATTCGTCGAATCAAATCATTTGATATCACATATCGAAATTACGTAAAAAATCATCGTCGTGTTCTTCACTAATCTCTCGTTGTTACGATTAATGTTCGCGCCGATCCAATTACTAATTGCAACACGAGAGGAAATTTTCAAATGCCCAATCAAATTGAAAATCACTTGACGTCGCGGCGTATTACACCCGGTCGTCGCGCAGTGTTTCGGACAATCACGTGACATGATCATGCGTGATTTTGCCGCAGTTGGTCCACCACGTGGCCATACGCGAGGGGTGGCAATCTTCACGTGTGGTATTTCAGGATTTCGCGTTCTTTCGAGGCTGTCAAGTATGCCGGTTGGCGGCAGATTCGAAGGTGGCGCGGCAAATCTCCTCTCCCTCCCTCCTTCTTTCCATTCATTCCTCTTCCCCACCCCCGCAGCCGCCCCCGTGTCGGCGCGGGAGGAGTACCAAATGCTGAAAGAAGGCGCCACCAGTCCGAGGAGAGGTACGCATATTCACGCGCCCGGCAAACATAAACACCATGCGTATTCCACGTCATCCACGGGAGGCGATCCAATTGTCAAATACCCGTCTCCGTTTGGGGTGCGCGATTGATATTAAAACCGGAGCACTGACACGGGATCAGGATAACAAAAACACAAGGATGAACGAACAACGCGCGGTGGTAACATATCAACGCACTGTGAGAAACAAAAGCGCACCATTTTCTCTCCCTCCCTCTTTTACCCTCTTTCTCCTTTCACAATCTCGAACACACATCCAGGCATACACACATCCAGTCAAACACACATCCTGCGCTCATGCACTCGCTGTCTTTCTCTCTCTCTCTTTCTCTCTCAGTTTTACTCTTTCCCTCTCTCTCTCTCTCTCTCTCGCGTGGTCGATCGTTGATGGTCGATGTAGTGGAACGTTTCGGGGGTTGCCTGGGGGGTTGTAAACGGAGGCAGCCGTTCACGTGGTGGACGGTGACAACCTCTCCGCAACCCTCGTTTTTTTCCCTCTTTTCTCCGTACCCTGGATCGTTCGGCACCTCGCCAGGCGAACCGCTCGCTACGATCTCCTGATTCTGGGACTCCATAACAACGCGCGGCGCACAATTACTCGTTGTCGTCGTCGTCGCGAATCTCTCGCGTGCTCGTGGGGTGGAAGTGAGTCGGCGAGTCGCGTTAACCCGTTCAGAGTACAGTGGTGGTGTCGACTCGCTGCAGGTGTGTAAGTGCGATGATGCTGTCGCGGACGGTGTTCCTCTCGCCGACTGCAGCGGCGAGCGTTGTTTTACTGTGGATGGTCGTGACACACGAGGGGGTGCTGTCACGACGCGGCGCACGAGACTGCACTCCAGAAACTCCTTCGGAGTGCCGGTTACTCTCCGTTTGCGTTTCGGAGCTTTCTCTTGCAACTATCTCTTTCTCTCTCTCTCTCTTTCTCTTCCTCTTTCTCTCTCTGCACCTTTTTGATCACAGAGGGTAGTGTGTTCGCTGATAATCCCGCGGCACTACGACGAGAGCACGTTATTGACGGCCGAAGGAGGTGCGCGAGAACGGGTTGAAGGCCAGGATACCCGCGCTTGCCGCGCCGGATAACGACGATGACAACGACGACGACAACGACGACGACGG
Source organism: Pseudomyrmex gracilis (assembly GCF_002006095.1). Lineage (NCBI taxonomy): Eukaryota > Metazoa > Arthropoda > Insecta > Hymenoptera > Formicidae > Pseudomyrmex > Pseudomyrmex gracilis. The sequence goes on from NW_018020613.1 coordinate 792,890, forward strand.
TAAGGATGACGACGACAACGACGAGGAGGACGAGTATGAGGACGATGACGATGACGACTAATAGAGTACACGAGGGAAAAAGGCTGTCGACCTCTCGCTCGCTCTCTTTGACTCCGGTATATTACTCTCTTCCCTTGTCTGCCTTCGCCGATTACTTTCTCCTTCTCTCTCGCTCCCTTTCTCTCTCCGCACTCTCCTCACACTACCGACTACTAAAAACTAAGGAGAAGGTGAGAGGTTACGTGGCTGCGCGGTACGGCGACTACTGATGACGGGCGGCGGCCGGTACTCGGACGTGCGACGCGCTCTGCGAGAGGTTCGACGCGACACTGCGCTCTTTGCGCGGGGCGGGGGGAAGGGGCGCCGCGGGGAAAGGGGGCATGT
>NW_018020613.1:793325-838885 GCF_002006095.1 Pseudomyrmex gracilis
ATCGGCGGCGGTGGCAGTGGCGGCGGCGGCGGGGAAACGGAGGCATTTGCGCCATGGGGGTGGGGAACGTCATTGCGCTTGCGCCCTCCCCACTCGCCGCAACAGCCGTGAAACAGAGAGGGGAATGCCACGACCGCGTACCCGCCTCCAATCGTGCTCTGCTCGCCTGCTCGCTTGCTCGCTCGTGATAGCGCTAGCATTAACGCTAGCGCGAGCGAGCGAGTGAGACGGCGATCATGATCCGAGCGCGAAAAAGCCCGACCGACTACCCGCGCGCCTGCACTACTTGCTCCATTTCCTCGCCTCCGCGTGACCGGCGCCCGAAAGCGCAACCCTCGTGCGAATAATCAACGCCCGCTGTGAACAATTCTTTAACTTATTTTTTCATGCCTTTCCATATATAATCGCACTGCAATAACTTGATCAGCCATACACTTTTTTTTTTCTAGAGTAAATTTAAAATCCCCCTAAATAAATACTTGTCTTAACTTTCTTTCAGATCTATAGTTCGCGCATTCTTTTTCGGTTATATACTTCGACTCGTACTACGTAAATCTGTACGTTACGTGACATCACATTTTTATCGTCTTATCTAATTACACGAAGAAAGAAGAAAAACACGGAAATGATTGCCGACCTACCAGCGTGAAAAGTAAGGGGGAAAGGGGATAATAGTTATCTCGTTTCTCTCATTCGTGTACATCTCGCTCCCTGTCGGCTATTAATTTGCCTTTCAATGCTGTGCCGGTGATTATCGATTTGATCGGTCGAAACCTCTGGCAGAATTTTTGCTTGCTTCTAAAGTTTATCGGAGCGTGCATTTCCACTAGTTTTAATAGAACCGTCGAATGAGCAGTTCGTTTGTGAAACAAATCATTCCCAGTCGTTTGCCTTTCGATGTGACGTCAACCTAATCGAATTTTCTACGCGATCGTACGATTTTACTTGACATCTGCGCCAACGCAATTCGTTCGCGATATATATATGTATATATATTGTACTTTGCAACTGTGGCATACTTTTTGGACGTAATACTGAAACCCCGTGGCTTTAATGAAGTTGATGTCAAACGCGAGAGCGACGCACAATGTGAATTAATTATGCAGACACGTGTAATTGATTGCATCGCGTTCGATCGATAGACTAAGGTGCGAATTATTAACATCTCGACTTAATTGCGGAATTATCAAGGAACAAGGGATTCGAGTTTGTTTCTTAATTGACAATCTCGCGTCGCGCCTCTTTATTCGCGATTATAACCGTTGAAAATGGTCTCTCTTTCTTTCTCTTTTTCTTTCTCTCTCTCTCTCTCTTTCTCTAGCGTGGAAAGTAGACTATATGTGCACACGTGTTCTTTCAAGATAGCGGGTTGTCAGTTGCATTACGTCATTTCAGCGCAATATTTCTTCTCACAATCTCATTCGCGGAACAATAACTGATGATTGCATGAGATTCTTACACGCACAAAGAAACGAAATGTTCTTTTTCTTGTTATATTTGTGTCTCTCTTCTACCCGGAATACCGGAGCAAGAATAGAAATTCCAAGAAAATATCGCGCGAATAGAATTATTGCTTCGATGAAAATTTATAATTAGAGGAAAAGATTTTTTTTCTTTCTGCTGTGTAATTCTTCTCCACGCGCGCGCGTGTGTGTGTGTGTGTGTGAAGCAAATAAAACTCGAGTGGGAGATTCTCGACGAAGGAGAAGAGGAAACGAAAAACTCGCGAGAGAAATCGGTATTCACAATAAGTAGTCGTAAAAGACTTCTCCGGGGCCGGAGCTGTCGTTGTCGCGACCGTCTGTTCCTGATGATATATCCCACGGGGTCGCCGGGAACTTGCCAATCACTATTCGGGGATTTACGCGGTCCCCGAAGTGACCTCACGGTAGCTTATACAGAATCGTCCTAAGCCATGACATCGCCTGGTTGTAGTGCATCCCTCGGCCAAAGGTCCGTGATCGCGCTCGCCACGACGGATTTGCATAATACGAGAACGAGCCAGGAAGAGAGGCCGGAGAGAGAAGGGAGAGAGATGGACGGACAGACAGTTTGCGCGGGAGGAAGACGGGACGAGGGAAATCGCAATTCCGTGGCGCACACATCACGAGATGGATGTACCTATGTGAGTGTGCGCACGTGTGTTGAACGATCAAAATTTGTCGCGCAAAAATACCGATTACAGATCGCGAATCAAATAATTGAAGTGAACGCGAAATAATAAATTTGACGAAGTAAAATTGTGGCGCATTGTAGAATGCTTCGCGGAAGCGCAACACAAAACCTCACGAAAAAGATGAGAATACTTCGATTTTTCGTGATATTTGACAATGTTGCTTCGCGATAGAACGTCCGCCACGCAGTTCACATTCGACAATGTAACGCGTCATAGAGAAACGAGGCCTGAAATATGTAAAAAAAAAAAAAAAAGAAAAAACACACACACCCACACACACCCACGTAGACAGATAGAACGAGCTACAATCGCTTTCCATATCCTCTCCAGAATAACTCAACGGGAAAAGTCCGTCGGTACGAATTACCGTTGACCTACAAACGCCATCGTCAACCGGCAGTCGCGGCGTTTTTTCGCAAATACCGAAAAGATCAGAGCTGAAAACAGTCGCGGCACAAGAGAATACGCGTGTAGCGAAATATGACAGTATGCGTCTGGTTACCTACAGTGTGGTCGCAAATAAGGGTGACTACAATGTGAAGAGAAGGAAGTGACGCAGAGGGTAAGCGGGAGAACCGCGGGGCAATTAGTTAATTGAGTTGATCGATGGATTTCATTCGCGCGACACGCGCCCCGATTCGACGTCTGATTGAAGGGCTCCGCTCGTCCTTTCTCTCTCTCTCTCTCTCTCTCTCTCTCTCTCTCTCTCTCTCTCTCTCTCTCTCTCTCTCTCTCTCTCTCTCTCTCTACCGTGTGTGTACACACACGGGTTGACCGGCCCTAGGCGTTTCTACATCGACAAAGAGACCGACCGCGGCGACATGTGTACCGGAATGCGAAATACCGCGGAGACGTGAAAGACAAGATTTTCGCGGGTAATTAATCCGCCCGTGTTCATAGACAGACGAGCTATCTTGTAATTTAATGCCGTTTGTCTAGCGCTTTGTATGGAAATGCCACACAATTCATATTAATGTTATGAGCCATGACAATTTTTGTTTTTAGAACAGATTTCTGTGTTTGGCAGATTCCTTTTTATCGAAGTTCAAACAATATCGGAAATTCCGACTAATGAGAAGACCGTTTAATGCGTGTTTTCTTAACTCTCGTGATTATAAGTCTACTTTTTTTTACTCCGCGGTTTTGTCCAGATATGAAGTCAAATTTACAGATTTCATTAGAATCGGTCGGAACCAACTAGCAAAACTAGAACGGAAAGAACCTGCATCGAGTAAACCGGACGAAAGAACAACGTGAAGCACGGTTAATCCAGTTTTAAAATCTACCGCAGACATTCTAATAAGTCAAAACCGGTCAATTAGCGAGCTCACGCCGCCACTCGTCCTGAGTAAATACCCGCAGGTGTTTAAACCGACGGTGGTCGGTGATGCAGCGAGGGTCACGTCACTGAATGCGACGCGTTAAAATATACAGAAAACTCATTTCGCGAATATTTAACGTAAAAACAAAAGAGCACACACACGAAAGAGAGAAAGAGAGAGAAAAAGATTCGAGATGACCTTGTCACATATATTCAAAATCTTTAAAGAAGACAATTTGTAAAATCATATATTTTTTATATACGCATTTCACGATAAACGTGATAGGAAAATAAAAGAGTCAGCTAAAGTTTGCTTACAAATATTTTGCTTACACTTCTCACACTGCGAATGAAAACTTCTCGACGAAAGGGAAATAACAGGATCCCGACAATTTATCGACAGGAAGAAAATACATTCCGACCTCTTACATACGCTCGGCTCTTCTCGATGTAACAAGAGTAACATCAAGACCTTAAAGCGAACAGTCACACCCTTCCAATCTGTTTACAATCTAATCTTATCGTGAAACTTCGAAATCGATTGTTGTGTCACACACAAAAATGTAAACAACTTAACTTGTATTATATGTAAAAAAATTTGTTTATCTATTAAAATAATAATTAAATTATTACCTGTATAAAAATATACTCAAATGTACTACGTGCACTTAATAAACTTTTTTCAACGCTATTCAATTGAATTTTACAACAGCGAATGGAGTTCCAGGCACCAGGAAGAAATTCCGTATGGGAAATTTCCGTAGATCGCAGGTTGCCTGTGTATAATAATTGATGCCATCCACCCACTCTCGCTCTCTCTCTCTCTCTCTCTCTCTCTCTCTTTCTTTGTCTCTTCCTCAAACTCCGCGGCAGTTTCTTACGGGCGTCACTCGGGCCTGCTGACTTTCGGCGAAACTTTCGCGCAAACTTCGCAACTCTCACGCGGTAGCGCGAGTGAATAGCTGAGAGTGACAGCGAACGTCGTTCCGAGCACAAAGACAGCGCTTCTTCTCGAGATAAAGGCCTCGAGAGGAGAAGATGTGTTTTCTCATTCCGCGGGTCTCGCGCACGAAGCGACGAGGAGGACTGATCCAAAGCCGGTGTTTGTAACAATATCAATTAACAAACGTCTGTGTAAAGTTTGATAGAGAGATAAATGGTGAGAATGATAAATTCAGATCAAAACTCTTGACAATGTTTCGAAAAAAAAAAAAAACAGTCAAAAAAAGAATGGATCGTCAAAAACGCGTTGACGTCTGTAACCCTTTTTAAAACCCACCGTTCTCGTTCTCTCCGAGGTGGATTTTCCTTTCACCTCCTTTCAAAAGACCCCAAAAGATCGTCGGTTTAAGCGAGTCGACTTTGCGAGCAACGCTTCATTTACGAAACCATATCAATTAGCCTTATCGCGTAACAAGGTCCGTGTGGAAAGCCGCATTTCGAGACAGAACTTTAATTCCATTAACCGTCACAAAGAGAGACACCCTCGCCCGCCCTCCCTCTCTCCCTCCCTCCCTCCCCCCGAACACGAAGGTGCGAAAAGTAGATTAGAAACGGTTATCGCGTGGAGCACAGTCACTTGACGGTCTTTAGACCACGCGCGAAGGATTCTGCAAGATCCGAGTTCCTTGCGGCTCCGTCTCAGCCGGTATCCTCCGTCGCGATCAGACGGCACATTCTTTACTGATAACGTTAAAAATAAATCTCTCGCGGTAAGATAAGAGTTAACGTACATATATAATGCGCGCGATATCGATCGGAAAAGTGTGAATTTTGAAACATACACGGAGGAGAATCTGGTGTAATGCACAACTCCGATCTTCCCGAAAGGTTTTTTGCATTGTCGTGCGTTTGAAGGTGAACCCGCGACCTTCCGCACTTTTCTTTTTGATTTTTATATTGACTATAATGTTGTTTTAACACAAGAAGTTCTTCTCGGAAATTCTCGCTAACACGTGCTACCATCTCTGAGGCTGAAAGAGAACTCGCTGTCTTAAAGCACCTCGTGCTGTTTCGTGCACGTTTATCAGCGAATATCCGCGAGCAAAATTATCTAAAATCTAAAAGTGAAAAAAAATAAAGACAAATTTTTTCAACTTTGCAAAATTATTTGGGAAACGATCGCTTTTAAGTAACGGCAAAACGCAAAATTACTGTATTATTTTTGTACACAACAACAGATAGAGAAAAGAGATATTCAAAAACACAAGGCGATGTATGTAAAAATTTTCACGTAAAACAATTACTTTTCTATTATTAATAAAATGTACATAAAAGGAGGAATAAAATTCAATTTCGATAAGACGAAAGCACTTCCTTTCGTTTCCCGGCGCAATTTCTCTCGGCGTCGAAACGGCGAAGGAGAGCGACAAGACGCGGAAGAAGTTTCGCGCAAATTCATCCTTAAAATGAGACGCGGCGTAAAGAATCGGGAGCCTCAAAGCCGCAAAAAGAGAGCCGGGGCTGCTCCGAAAAGAGAACGAGCGAGAAAGAGAGAGAGAGAGAAAGAGAGAGACGAGTCGGGCGAGCTCGTCTCTCGGAACGGCTGGCTTATAAATCGTTCTCGAGGGGCGACGACGATCCCACGGACGTTCCGGAGCTCTTCTTCGCGATCTTCGCGGCAACATCCAGACTATATATTTTTTGGTGCTTCAACGAATTTCGACCCACTTCTCTCGAGAGAAGACGACTCGGGGGGATTCGGGTTCTCTTGACACATCGCCGGGCACGAATTCCGCTAAGATAATGTCCCATTTTTTTTCGAACATACAAAATGTCAATGACGACGTTTTCATAGTGTGTATCGAAGCGAGTTTTGTCGATCTGACGGATAACGCGGAGATGGGACGCGCGACGTTTTTTTGCAAATTTCTAATATAATTTTCACGAAGAAAAGTCTATCGCGCGCACAAAAGACGCGTGTTCTCTTTCTTTTTCTCTCTCTCTCTCTCTCTTTCGTTTCTCAGTCACGACACTTTTTACTAGAACCAATATTTAGATACACCTTCATTAATTCCAGTTAAACAGTTGAGTTGAGTAAACGCTATTTTAAAATCGACGGTTGAATTAAGTAAAACTCGGCTAACAGAAGCAACAAGAGTTAATTAGCCATGTAAACTAACAGCAAAAATCTCTCCACGAGCTGCGACATAAGATAATTGCCTCATATATAGCATTCCCTTAATTCAAAGTAAATGATCAAATTAGGTGAAATAAGAAGATGAGCTAAGATGAGAGAAAACGTCGAACAATGTTACATTATATTTTAAAGAGCTAGAGAGAAGAAGAAGACGAAAACTTAACTTCTATTTCTCCGTGTAATTTCTTGTCTTGCGACTGTATCTAGTGACGGATTTTCGCTTTATAACGCTTGTGTAAGCCTCATTGAGCGCGGAATCGCCACCGCATGGCGAACGGCAAACTTCAACGCCGCCGTCTCTGTTCGTCTTGTTTCATCCTCTGGCATCCTCGCGTTCTCTCCCGGAAGTGGCGGAATCCCAATCGAAGTGAACGAACGATTTAGCCACCCCGCGGCGTATTCGGAATTGTGCCGAGGCATCAATCGACTTTCTCCCTCTCCTCTCGCTATCTTCCTCTCTTTCTCTCTCTATCTACCTGTCTATCTCTTTTTTTCTTTTTCTCTCTCTCTCTCTCTCTCTCTCTCTCTCTCTCTCTTTCCTTCTCTTTTTCGACGCCTACTGTCGTTGAAATATGTTCGACGAGGGTGAAAAAGAGCTGACGATATTCATACTCCTTGCCAACAAGGCGATATAGACGTGGCGCGCGGAGTGGCGTTTTCCAGAGTCGTCAACAGCGACAGGGTAAAAAGGGAGAGACGAAAAGGGGGCTAAAGGAACGGGGGCGAAAGGCGAAAGCGTATCCTGCTGTACTTCACGCTACGACGAACTCGCGAAGCGACTGCAACGTCAGGCGTTTCGTCGATTTCGATGGTGCTCGAATTCGCCGATGTGAAGCGGACGTTTCTCTCTCTCTCTCTCTCGCTCTTTCTACCGAGATCGCTCAGGCCCTCTGCGCGCATTGAATTTTATTATATTTTTGTATAATGCGCGAAACTGTGTTAACCCCCTTTGTGAGTGTGTATTAAATTCCTCGCGCTTTATCTTTTATCCGTTAAAAAAAAAGTTTTCTTCAAAAAATATCTTTGTCTATTAGATTTTCCATTGTTAAACATTGAGTAATTTTGAATAATTTAGCGTGTTAAATATATGTAAGAAAAGATGAAGTAAAATATTTAATAAATGGCACTTTAAAAACTTGTCGAATTGTTTTTTCAAGAATGTCAATTAAAGGACTGAACTAAGATAATGTTGCCATGAGAAAATAAATTACTAAATAATGTCAAGTAAAAGATAACTTATAAACAAAAGTGTTGACAAGTAGAAAAAATCAATAAGCGCCAATCGTTTGAGAGGTGCTTAAACTTAACTATAGGTTATTTTACCGATATCGTGATCTTTTTTACTTTTATTCAAATTTTCGAGTCTTGTCTCGCGAGCACACCCTTCTCTCGCTGCCGCTGCGCTTCTTCATATTGAGTTTATTTCGAAGTCCTATATTCAGATTAATTGGACCGCGGATTTCCTATGATCCGGATAATCCTCGTAATCCGACGAGTGTGAAGGCTTCAGGACTAATTTATACGAAGCAGGAGCTTAAGGAGATTCTACGCTATCTCCTTGCATCTTTAATTTGCGGAATCACACTATACCGAGAGAACAGTGAAATCATTTTCCTTCGCGACCAGAAATTCGATTCCGTCTTCAACTTTTGTTTTTTTTTTTGTCTGCGCTCATCAACGACAAAAAGATTTTTCCTGCCTCTCGCGCGTAGACAGAAGTGGTTCCGGTTAAACAATGAATTCGATTTTTCGGACGGAGATATATCGAGAAGATTGCATAAATTTAATTAAAACGCGAGTGCAAATACAATAGCAACGGATCCGAAAGAATATTGTGTTCCAACATTTTTCTACAGATTGTTTCAGCAAACACAAATGTATTGTACAACAGAGTTAAAAAATAAAATATAGAAAAAAACATTACAAAACACCGTAACAAATGTTGAAGAACAATAAGTATGTCGGTTTATAAATTTTCGAAGAAAATTGTCGGATTTCGCTTCGGATTAGTTTACGGAAAAGCCAGAGAGAGAGAGAGAGAGAGAGAGAGAGAGAAATGGAAAAGAGGGGAGAAAGAGCGCGCTCGTTATATCAGACGCGATATTCGCGCGTGTTTTCCCTCTCCATTTTCCGCACGTGCTCGCGTTCTTTCTCTCGTTTCGCCCTACTGGTCCCTCGCGTCTACTCGTCTACTCCCTCTATTACGCATTTCCGGCTCGCTGGACCGGAAACGCTAAGATAAGACGGGTCTGCGGGGCGCGCGCGCACACGCACGTACAGACAAAGAAGGCGACGGAGGGTTAGACCCCCGGCGGTCTTATCCGAAAAATGTTAAAGCCCCGTAGATGCTATCGATCTCCCGTAATAATGAACCGATAAAGCGTATGCGAACGTACATCTTGGCGATGTAAGCGGAATTCTACGAAGCCATAATATTTACGAAGAAGAGCGCAAAACACACGGCCAACACAAAAACTTTATCAAACTCCCTCAACAATTGACACTAAAATTTGTGACAAATATATATATATATGTATGTATGTATTAAAAATTGAAACAAAAAAGTTTAATATCTTGTTGTCAAGCAAGTAGGTCACGTACACGTGATACACTTGTATCCGTATACGTGGAAGTCGATTCGATAGATGAGCTTAGATATTTTAGCCGCCTAAGATACACCCGGCTGTTCTGTATCTTTCCAGAAGACCGAGGCGACGAGGATATCGACTAGAGGTGGCGGCCGATGCAGTTGGAGAGTGCTGCATAAGCTTGTTAAGGCAAGACAAGGCGAGACAAGCTAAGACAGGACAAGCTTGCCTCTTCGTGTCTCGGCCTTTCGCGCTCAACCCTCCTCGCGCGCGGCGCGCAAAACCGAGACCTAACGTACCGACGACGACGACGACGACGACGACGACGACGTCGTGTCCCGAGAGGGTTGCTCGTCGGATCGAGCACGGACGTTGTCAAAGAAAGGGGAACAGCGAGCGTGTATGTGTGTTGGCGGAGGGAGCGGAGAAAGACGGAAAGGAAGGAGGCTGTGAAGGCGCAGAATACGGCGGAACAAGTCGCGAGGACGAGAAGGGACTAGGAGGAGAAGTAGGAGGTTAAAGGTGTGGGGAAGGGATGAAGTTGGAGGAGACTCTCGAAAGACAATGAGGCCGCTCACAAGTGTCGCAACGAGTGAGTGCTCTTCACTATTGCCAACTCAGGCCCTTCAGGCCTTGCAGACCTGCATCCCTCGCGCCGGCTAATATACGTTGCGTCGCAACCACCGGGAACAACCACGATAGAACGTAAAGGGGGTCGGAGAACTAGACAGAAAAATAGAGAGAGAGAGAGAGAGACCGAAAGATGCCATCATCACGCGCTCGCCTACGTATATCCTGATTTTTAATTTACTCACTGAACAGCAAAGGGCATGCGGTCTAGTCAAACGTAAACTCGCGAGTTCACCGCATATCGAGGTAAAGTATCGAGGAAAAGCTGCGGTATTCTCGTAGCTCGTTAGCAATCGGCCGATCGACTTGTTAATCAACTTGTACAGACGAACGAAGAAACGAGAAGAGAGAACATGGAAAGAATCTGAATAAAGCCGGAGAAGTTGGGAAGAATGTAATTTAAGAGTAAACCCTTCCACGTGTAATTGTACAATATGTATAATACAGCGAAAAAATCTGAGAGAGAAAAAACCGATTTTGACAAATAAAAAATTATTATCAAACGAACCAAGTTTAAGTCTTGAAAAATAGATTTTCTTTCTAGAGAGAGAGAGAGATTCTCTATTTTTATGTTTGCCTCGAGTCTTCTTTATAAAACGATACTCTGTACTTTTATTGACGCAATTGTGTTATAAATGAATAAGAGCGAAAACATCGGCGACCGGCCGAAAGGAAGATTTGAAAAAAGAACGTGACGACAAACGACACTGAAGAATATCTCTCCGAATTGCGGCCGCGCGCGAAGAAATCGCGAAACTCGTTTTGCTCATTCGCTTCCTCTCAGTTTTCCGGACGAAACTAAATTTCTCTTCAATTTAGAGGCGTCCACCGCGCTTCCACGAAGGACACGCTCGGGTAATGCATCTTCATCCCGCTCGTATTTAACTTGTACGAAAGTTTATCGTCAACTCGGCAAGAAGCACAACCGGACCTCAAACCCCCCCCCGATACATTCCCTCTCCCCATGCGTATTCTCTCCATCTTCCCGACATAGATGAAGGAGAGGAGCGTCTTCGTCGGGTAAACCGGGAACCGGGGAGAGACGCGCTATAAAACAACTCCGACGTCGAGCGTCGTCGATACATAATCGCGCCGTCGGGAAAAGTTGCGTTCTCACGCCCGGAAATGCGGCAACGCGATATATTCCGAAGAGGAAAGGGGAGAAGGGGGAGATAAACTTCTTTATACCTCAAAAATTCTATCGCATTAATTTCGTAGCGGTTTTCGCACTCCGAGCAGGAGTGTACTCTCGTCTAGGAATTATCTCCTCTCTCTGTGATTCCGAGAAGAAGTGAAATTATCAAAAAAACAAAATCATCAATCGATCGATCGATTTGCTGGAAGTTCGAATTAACCTTTTCTTGTATTCAATTTGGAAGTTTCATCAAAATATTAAATGTATGTGTGTCGTACAAGATAGATAGGGGAAAAAAGAAAATAAAAACTAAAAAACATGGGCACGTTTCGGCGCGTGTATGAGTAATTTTGTGCGCGGAAGAGCCTGTTTTGCGGGAATACGCGGGATAAAGAAGAAATATGACGACACGAGAGAGCGCGCGCGGTTATACGATAGTGCGTTCAAACGGTCGACGTAACGGGAGCGTGGAGACGATAAACGATTTGGGTGGCGAAAATGTCCGGCGGCGGGGAGAGATTACGCGCGCCCGCCGAGAGATACCCTAATCCGTCGACTGACTGGCGGATCCTGGCTAAGCCACTATCAGGAGCTTTCGGGCTTGGTCGTCGCTACGGGGACGAGAGACGCGCGTTCGCCAAAAACGCGGTTTTATTAGGTATCGCGGATTTGCTTCGAAACGTCGGATCAAAGCGAAGAGACCGTGGGAAATGCAACGCTACGCTATAGACAAACGCGTGCTTTTGCTTTTACGTAATGTCATCGTCATATCTTCCTCCCCTTAACGGGAAGGAGCGCGGAAGTCTTTTCTCTTCCTCTTTTTCTCAAGGATATTTAATTCTTAACGACGTCGACAATTTGGCAAAATCTCGAGAGCGGACTGCGAATTTACTGCGAAAATAAATTCCCCCGATCGAAATCGAATCCGTATAATCGTCGGATAATGACATCCGCGAGACGTTTTTCACCTAATTCGTGAAAATTAATCTATTTTTGCGAGTGGCGAAAGGGTTGAGTGGCGCGGCGAAGCGCCACTCTCTCTCTCTCCTCGTTTAACCCCTCCTCCTCGGCGATAATGTCGAATTGAAACGATTATGCTGCAACGTGAACGGCAAGAAAGCAGCTCGAAGAGAAAGTTTTCTCGGCAAACGTGGAGCGGAAACGGGCGACTGCCACTGTCGTTTGTTTAACTTTTGCGACGATTCCCGACGTTTTTGCATCGGTTAGAGAGAAGGGCTTCGCCCCCTTCCTTCCTTCTCTCTTTCTTTCCCTCACCCGCGTCCTCCTTTCCCCCCGACCTCTTTTCTTCATCCCGTACCATCCGACTTTCGCAGTGATTCCCCTTTGCTGTTCCTCTTTCCAACTTCGGTCTTTTCCCTACTGTCGCAAACAAACAAGCTGCAGGCCGAACTTCAATCTCGAATACGCTTGGCGAGACTTGACGGAACCTTCGGCAACTTTCAAATGCAATTTTCGAATTCGTTTCGCCGCAGTTTTCGGGGTCCGTGACTTTTCGGGGGCTGGCGAGCGCGTAACTTCATCCGCCATAAAGTACTCGCGGAATGTATAAATCGCATTCGCTTTGAGTAAAACCGACATTTTTCACGCCATCATTTGCAACGATAACATCAACACAGTTAAAAAAAAAAAAAAGCTACTTTTAATATTGTTATTTTTCGCAGTGAATTTTTATCTTATATCTGTAAATAAATCATTGAATCTACGGCGCGCCCGAACGGGGGCGTTCAATATCAGTTTTATTCACTCTACATTTCCCTATTTCTGAAGCTATTCCATATTGTCGATCTACTTGATCATGACTCGGAGACCATTTCTCTTTACTCTTTTCTTTCTCTCTTTCTTTCTCTTTCTTTCTCTCTTTTTTTTTTTTTTTTTATCTTTTCCGACAATCTACTTCAACAATCTTTTCAATTTCGACGCCGCTCGTCCGTATTAAATTTCATAAATGCAACGGAACGTATAACGCGCAGTAAAAGGGAGAGGGGGAGAGGAAGGAAGCGGGTTCGGGGGTAAGAAAGAGGAAGCCGCGACCTAACCGAGCCTCGATCGAAAGTGCACTACTATCGTTCCAAACTCCAAGAGGTCGCGCGCGTTATTTATGGAGGCGGCCGATAGCGATAAGGACAGCAAATCGAGCGAACTCACAATCGGACCAAGCTGTATTCAATTCCGGCTCATAATTGTTAAAGTGGAAAAGTTTCAAAGCGCGCCGTATCGGACCACCCTCGCGACATTCCCATCCTCCTCCCCTCCGTCGCTTCTTGAGTCACCCCCTCCCCTCCTCCCCCCGGCACGGGAAGAGAACGCGCGACTTCTCTTTTCTTCTCCCACACATCCTTTCCTTCCCAAAACTCCCCCTTGCTCGTACTTCCGCATTCGTCTCTACGAGTTCCGGACTGTCGCACGATCCTTTTGCGAGTTTACGATTTCCGTCTACAGTGTCTATACGAAGGATAAGTTTTCCCGTTATGCTTCAGCAATCGGCGAACAGCCACGAATCCCCACGTCCTTACATTGTTTCTCTCAAGACACAGAAACGTAAAAAATTTCGCTTTACTTTACTAAAAAAAAAAAATTCTATACTTATTTTTTGTCACGCCGCGTTGTTTTGCGATATTTTAAACTCTACGTATTTTCCATCAGATATTTTTGTATTTTTTCCGCGCTACAGAAAGTGTAACGCGCGCGCACGCACACTTCTCCTAATTTACATAACATCCCGTTTTACATAACGCGATCGCTAAATGTGGAACTGCCCCGAATTGAGATATCGCTTTACCAAATTCCGTCAGTTCTAACAATATCCTAAACAAGATTCACCATATCGGAATTTCCGAAATAGCCCTTTCCGGTTTCAGTTACATTATTGAATCTCCACGATACCGCGCAAAACGAATCGACGAGATATATAGTGCTCATAAGACTTTATAATATTTCGCAATCGAACGTCAGATGGTTCAGCGCAGCCGTGTACACAGATTTAATTTTTTCCACGACTGTATATATTTTATATATATTAGGACAATAATTATACGAGACATTATTACAAGAATATATCGTCGCGCATTGAATTGGCAAAACAAAATGTTCGAAATATAAATTACCATTAATTTCCCGAAGGATTCGATTCCACGCTAGAATTATTTGCGGAGTGCTTCATTTGCGTGCTCATATCGCGCAAAAATGGCGACAACGCGCGGCAGCGGCGGCGGCGGCGGCGGCGGCGTCCGCCGCGTAAAAAATATCAATATCAATTTCAATTGCGGCGAAACTCGATCATCTTTGCCGAAGGAATACTTGTGCATTTCGGTTGCCGGGCCGCCGCGAACCTCCACATCCATTTCGCGGGTATGGAAAAAGCGATGGGTACATAGGTTATTGACCCCTCGTTTTCCATCGGGGGCTTTATCGGGCGTCCTCCATCGCACTACCGGGCGATTCAAATCGACGTGGCCGGATTTACGAGTCGCGGCCTGTGCACACCCGAAGCGTTAAAAGCGAGCCCGAGGACATTTTTCGTTAAATCCGCGCGAAAACAATTCTGGCATGGCGCGAAAATATTTTTTCGTCATCACAAACCGCCGCGCGTTTTGTCCACGCGCGCGAATGTGTGTGTGTGTGTGCGTGTTTGTTTCCTATAGCAGAAGACTTTCCTACATCACAGGTGCGGTGACAAATTGAAACTCTTTTAGTGCTCCACTAAACACGATTGAAACATATTATGATTGTATCGAAAAAATCTTGGAATCGCACAAGAGCGAGAAATGACACCGTGTTTTACGAGACCGCGTGTATCTCGCCGGATTAAGAGATTAGCTTTTAGCATTTTCTATATTTGCGCGTTTTTTAAAGAGATATATGTAAAAAAATACGCGCGAACGCGATGCACCGGGGGGGGAGGAGAAGGGAGGGGAGACGGAACTTGGCGCGTTACCAATGACTTCGCTGTCCTTCTTTCTTGCGCTCATCTCTGCCACCTCTCTCCGCGCCGCTTTTCCTCCTCTTTCTCTCTTGCTCTCTCTCTCTTATTTTTCCGCACAAATGCAGTCGGGATGATTCTCTTCCAATTATGCTTAAGGATTAATCCGCTTTTCGACGTTAGCCGGTTGTTGGCGATTAAACGCGCCAATGGGACGCGATGGAGGGTGGCGCCATGCAAGAGATGCGAGTGTGACGGCCGACGGTTGCACAAACAACAAGATGGCCGCCGGCGGGGGCTCCTCCGGCGCCCCTCGTTCTGCCAGGGGGGAGAGTGCGCCGCGACGCCAGCCTGGCCCGCGGACGAAAGGGTTGTTTTGCGAAAGGAGAGAACGCGCGCGCGTACCTTGTCAATTCTTTCCGAATGTCTGGCCGTTTGAAATATTGGCCAGACCACATTGCAAAGCCAACCACTCCTCCTCCTCCTCCTCCTCCTCCTCTTACCCCCTACCCCCGTTCCCCTATTGTCTCTCGCATCATATCTTTGGCGACTCCTCGCGAGAATTCCACGCGGATTGTTAAAAACAATGAATATCCACCGCATGTGATTATCTTTGAAACAATTGCTAGACACTTTGAAACGTATGTCACCGCGTCGCCATCGTTTTCTTTTTTTTTTTTGTTACCGCGTGTGTCTAATTTAAATGTCTAAGACAATAAATCGTTATGTGAATATTATGCAAAACAGCGACACCCCGATGAAACTACATTTCTCTTGTACTTGAAGTGTCTCGTAGTCTTTTTACTTGCTACCGAGTGCTAATATAATTGGGAACATTCTATGCTTGGTCATGCGGCCGGTGAGAAGATTTGCCCAATTAGTAGACATCAATGTCAGAGATAAGACACGTCGCGCCTCTTTCCCTTCCCCTCTCCCTCTTTCTGTATTGTGACGAGAAGATGAGAATTACAAATAATACTTAATTGTCCCCGCGTGAATGAAAGAGCGACGACGTTGCATAACAGATTTATGCACGATCTTTCGCTTTATCATCGACGAAGATGATATAAAACGTCTCGCGATCAAACTTCGCGAATCTGACGCGAAAGAAACGAAGATCATTGAAAACGAACGGCGTCGGGAAGAGCTTAAACGACGCGAAATCAACGCGGGAAAACAAAATCTGCTTGTTCCATTATTTGCGCGTTAATTTGTTTTTTTTTCTTTTTCTCTCCTTTTGCGAGAAGCGAAATTCTTTTTAGCTCGCGGAGTAATCAGCAAATCGCCTAGCGACGCTGGCAAACGATCGCGAGACGAAGAGAGTAAAGAGAGATAGTCTAGGGAAGACGTCAAATAACTCGATTACCTGTCGGAGGAGTGTCACTTTGTCGGGCCCCGTGCATCCAAGTGCGAGCAAAATTTCGTTAAGGTGCTTCTTCCGTAACCACCTCCGCCTCCGTCGCTTATCCGCCATTTTTCCCGCGATTTTTTTGTTTGTTTCTTTTGCGAAACACACGACGCGTTTTTTGCGATAATGTCGCGGCAAAGCGAAGCGCGCGCCCGAACGAACGGAGAAACATTTCGAAAAACGTGACGCGTAAACCGCAAAGTACGATATGTCGAAAACTCGTGTTACTTACTCGCGGAACACTGCACACACACTCCGATTTTCACAAAATTGACAACTTCAGACTGTCATTATGACAACCACGAACTCTCATTTGTCACTAGATGAGGCGAATCAGTTTTTTATTTGAAACTAATATGTTATACCGTTTGCAACTTATTATTTCTGCGCACGCGCCTTAACGGACGAGTGACAGGTGCGTAATTTCTGTGGACAGACATAGAGAGCGGTCTATAGCATAATTATAGTTTTAGAAGTTTCTGTGTGATTATAGCGAAATATATAAATTGACACAAGAGCTTCTCTTTCATGATACTGATCCATTATGACATTGTATTGTATTATATAACAAAATTTTAAAAAATAAACTTTTCACTTCTTATTGCACACACAAATTTAAATCAGATATTAAATCATTACTTTAATCAGAAGGCCGGAAAAAGCGCATTATGCAATTGTGGATTTATATTGAAATAATTTAAATAAAAAAAAAAAAAAAAAAAAAAAAAATTAACAACTGAAAAATTATATTGAAAAAATTTAAATGTACGTTCACTCAAATATTGATAATAAAAATGAAAGAAAAAAAAAACAAAAAGAGCGGCTCGGATATCAATGCGATTTCGACGTTAACCAATTCTCGAGTGTAATTTGATGAAATCAAACAATGCATTACCTTGGAAAGCTTTTCTTATTTTCGAGGATAAGGCCTCGAGACTTGATCGAACAATTGGGTTAAGTAAGTCAGATAGCCACCGGTTTCTGCCCCGACGTATAGTTAAGTATAGCACTAACCATACATTCCTGCGAGTTACTCGATTTCAAGAGCCGGCGGAAAACTCATTAATATCAAGCACACAATTGTCTCGGATGAGAAATTTCTTTCGCGGGAAAATGTTATTTTTCGCCCTCGCCGAACTTTTTATCGCATTAACTTCAGCTGATGTACATTAACAACAAATAATAGATCGCAATTTAATATTCCACGCTTTTGCAGTGTTATTGAAAAATTTTGCAGATATTTTAAATCGCCCGTTTATTTATTTATACAGTGTCAGCTCTTGAACCCTGAAACGAGATATTCGCAAAACGTCGGGACAAACATTGACACACTAACGCGATTTACAGATTCCAAAAATTATTTTCAGAAGCAAATCATAATTCTAACGCGACACGGGGAACTAAAATGATAATACCCGAATCAGACCGAATTCACAAACTTCAATATCTTCTTGTTTTCAGCGGAAAATAGCAACTTGCAAACAACAGACGCGCGCGCGCGCACCACTTATTAGTGTGTCAAGTATATTCCGCGCCGGGTTTCGCATTTTATCGAACAAAATATACAAATCGGAACGCCGAGGCAGAAATAGGATTTCTCTAGCTATACGCGTCCTAGATGCATCTAGGAAAAATATTGCGCCGGCTTATCAGGTTTCGCGAGCAGGTTCCAAGTTCGGCCCCGCGATGTTTCGTGCTCTGCGGTTTCGTTTGCGATTTTTCGAAGCGTCCGCGAAAACTCCGGACGAGAGCTACGAGTTCTACTCCAATCAGATATCGCGGTTTCTCTTTCTTTCTTTTCCCTCTTTTCCTCTCATCCTCGAGCTTGGCATCAACGGCCAATCGCATTTACGGGATTGCCGCTCGCCCGTTTTTGGCATAAAAGGCTCGCGCTTATTTCACGAGTAGCGCGAACAAGCTAAAACGAAGGCACTCCGATCTAAAGTTCGTCTCTTAAAGGCCTTCATTGGATAAGCGAAATATCGAAATATTAAAAAGCAAAAGATGTTTCTCTCATAAAAACTCGATGCACACATTTTTAATCTCTCTTCCTCTCTTTGTATATAAAATTATAATATACATATTATGAAATTGATTCGACGCTTAAGTTATCGATAAGATTACGGAATGTAGAAACATGGTGAACATAATATTTTTACTGAAAATATTGCTTCGCGACGATTTTATCAAAAAATAAAAACAAGATCATTGCAATAGCTCTTTTCTTAAATTTATATAATTTTACATACCACCACTTTTTATTGTACACAACGCGCGCACACATACACACATATAGTATAAAAAAGCTACAACTGTCTCTATCTTTTGTAGAATTGTGAAAACTGTAAAACAATTAATTGCTCAACATGCAGTCAACAATACAAATTCCTGTTTTCAAATTGTTTTCAAATATTATTATCTATCATTAATACAACTGATCAGAAGTTGATAGCACAAATTCCTACGTTTAAATATTAGCGATGCAATTACTGCAATATCATATAAGCAACTGATCAGAAGTCGATAACGCAAATTTCTCACTTTGAATACAGATTTTTTTTTCATTTTTACGATACGCACCATGCGATGTTTATTAGTAAATTCGACGTAATAACTTCGAAATAATAATAAATATATATGTGTATGTGTGGTATATATATAAGTCAATATTAAAATAATAACAAAAGTAGTTCGAGATTCGGTTATTCATTTATATTCCAATTCGTTTATACGAGATTTTTCCAATTTTTTTTTTCTATGAACTCTATACTAACTTGCTAGCTCGTTACCGTTTGTTTTTATTTTTTATTCAATGCACGCGTTAAATACAATCACCTTTTACTTTTATTATACATAATTACTATTGATGTACAAGTCTAGGTAAAAAATATGACATACGAGTTAGAGGAGAGTGATTCACGTAAACATCACTTTCCCCTACTGTATTTAAATACTCGCGTAACAATAACAATAAATTTATTTTGTGATATAAATTATATATAGTACACACGTGATCTTGTACTAGGTGAATGTTCATTCCGGCCGCGTGTCTATATGCATTTAATGTGATTTTTTTTTTTCAAATATTTTTATTTTCATATAATAATTTTAAATAATTTTATAAATAATAAAATAGTATTTTAATGAAAAAAAATTTTATACAAGTAAATAGCATATAGAACTTATGTGTACGCTTGATTATAGAAATTTATCTAGAGTCAATGAAATCATTAAAACATGACTTTTGACATTTCTGTTACAAGATCTCTGTTGCGTAAGTAGCAAAACCTGCGGCACACACGATGCGTTTTCTCGTGTTAAATCACACGCGAACGTCGCGACGACTTAACAGTCCAACTTTGCTAAATTGCTTTTGCTAATCGATTAGTCGATTATAACGCTCAAACACGAAAAAAGAACCGTGTGCTTTTAGGCTCAAGATTGCTTCTGCACAACAAGACGCATGATCAAATAACGCAAAATTGCAGTTATCACTGTTTGCTTAATAAACATAGTCAATTTAAAATAGTATTAATTAATTAAAAACTTTAGTATTTCTTCCCTGCAAACACTGTCCCCACTTGGCTACTTAACTTGTAATAGAAAGTCTGAAATTCAGTAAATCTTGCTAGTTTATATTTTACATTGGTGTCGAACATCAGCATACGGTTAGTAGGAGTGTCTCTCGTACAATTAATAAGGAGGTGGTTGATGTTGATAGGAATGTTGCGGTGGTTGACTTAGATGTCTTTGCAGGTGTGTCACGAGTTGAGGAGTTGGTTGTTGGCCGCTGGTGTTCTGCTGCTGCTGTTGCTGTTGAGCGGCCTGCTGTTGTTGCTGCTGCGCTTGTTGCTGTTGTTGCTGCATAGCCAGCATTTGTTGTCTCATGCGTTGCTGATTTATCGCCTGTTGCTGCATGTGTAAAAATAAATCAAATAACAAGTTAGTAGCAAAGAAAACTAATAATAACCTAACCTAACAGCGATAATCAATTTATTTTTTTCCACTTTCTTGTGAGTTAGATCTCTCTATTAAAAATTTTTCTACTTAAGCTTAATTATTTGGAGATTATGGTTTGTGCATACATAGTCAAATGCATCAATTTGTTCTGTGTGGTGTGCATGTTCTGTGTTATGGATATGTTGTTGATTTGTAAACAACGGATGGTTTGTAAACGCGTGAATGTTTTGTAAACGTGAGTTTTCGTGTGCACATAATAAGTGATGTAATATAAAATGATCCGAGTGCATGTGTGTAAGTGTAGGAATGTATGTGTTTCTTCTTTTATCTATGTGTCCTTCTTTTAATTTCTAAAAAAAATAAATAATAAAAATAACTAACAATATCAAATAATTGTTTCCCCACAAATTATTTCAAAGATATCCCGCTGCTTCACTTAATCAAAAACATACTTGGAACTGCTGATTTTGCTGCAAGCTGACGTTGGTTGTCCCGACTCCTGTCACTCCTACCGCACCTGGTTTCCCAGCGGATTGCCGATAAGGAGGAGCGGGTTGATTTTGAACACCTCCACCCATTGGTCCCATTGTGTTCATTGTTACATTTGGCGCCTGAATATATAATGATTTCTTCTTTGACGCGTTTATATTAAATCTTATATGACATATACGTACGCTCATTTTGACATACTAATAATACACACTTGTAAATATGGCGGCCTCGCAGCGCCAGGTTGCATTCTCTGTTGTGGCATGTACTCCTGTCCCCTTTGCGGTCCCATCATTTGTTGCTGATTGGGGAACATCATGTTTTGCTGTTGATTCAAGATGCCTTGCTGCTGCTGCTGTTGTAGCAACTGCTGTTGCTGTTGTTGCGTTTGCTGTGACGTCTGTTGTTGCTGCTGTTGCTGCTGCTGCTGTTGCATCATCTGCTGTCCTCCGTATCCCGCGTAATTTTGATTCATGCCTGCCAGTAGAAATTTAACTCCAGTACAACTCAAATAAGATTTAACTTTTGATTAATAAAAATACTCAATTTGTACCTTGTTGAATTCCTGCGTATATTCCTTGTTGTTGTTGTTGCTGCTGCTGTTGTTGCGCCGCGAACATGCCTTGTTGCGGATTTATACCGGGTGCTCCGTGCTGCGCTCTCAGCTGTTGCCTAATAAACTGTGTCCTCTGCATACCTTGGAACGCGCCCGGACCGGCAACCGGTGTCGCGTTTGGCGGTTGTTGTTGCGAGCTCATGAATTGAGTGGACGGTAATCGCAATCGCAGCATATTAGACAGAGCTTGCTTGGATTGATTATTCATTCCGGGTCTTTCGTAGCGTGGTCCAACTGGCGCAGGCGGCAACTGTTGACCATATCCGTACTGCTGCGCCGGCGTATGTGCCTGCTGATTGCTGTACCATTGTTGTTGCGGCTGCGGCGGTTGACCAGTAAACATACCGGGCTGTTGCGCAACAGGAGCTTGTTGATTACTAAATGCCATTTGTTGTAACTGGGCTGGTGGTTGCTGTTAATTATAAAATAAAAGATTGCATGTATGAGCAAAGAGATATATGTTTGTTTTGTCATAGCATATCATTGGATGATTAAACTTACCTGCATCTGTTGCGACATAGGTGTAGTAGGTGTAGCAGGTCCTTTAGTCCGTCTATTATGTCGCTTGGTTTTCATGGCTTTTCCTTTGCCATTAGTGCCGGCATTATTGATTCCAGCGCTATTGACGCCACCACCAACTCGTCCCGGCGAATCGATACTCATTGGCGTATCCGCTTTACCAGGTTCTGATTCCTTTTTATCCGGTTCTAGATCCTCCGGCGGCAACGGTGGTGGATCCAGATAATGGCTAGCTGGACGAATTTGACTGTGCGTGTGATATCGCAGCAATTTATGCGCATTTTGATATGTAAGAGGTTTACGTTCCATTCTAACGGCTCTGAACCAAGCCCACGAAAGCGGCGCAGGATTTTTATGACCTTCCAAGAGTTCCCACGCCGATACTTTTTGAGAATCGCATACTTGCAGCCCCTTATAATTAAATAAATAATATTATAGAAAGATTAATATTTTGTATCTTGTACAAAATACTTCTGTTGAGAAAAAAATATCAATTCAATGTACCTGCTTCTTATCGATGCTATCAAATCCAGCGATCTTGTTGCCTTTGGTATCCGTTAAACATCCAACTGGTTCGCAAGTAATAACTTCCATGCTCAACTTTGGTAACGGTAGAAGTTGTCTGACATAGCGAATACTCGGAGAATTTCTGTCGCCAAGCTCTTTCTTCAATTTTTTCATCAAATTCTGGTAATGCTTTTTATTCTCATCTTTCTCAGACTGCGAATCTGACACTAGAGTAGAGTGAATTAATGTTGCCAACATATCTATTACCGTCGTGAAAAGTTCGGAGTTGTTATTTAAATCTATAACGCCATAGCTGACTAATTGAACCAATAGAATCGCCCAGTCTGTCGTAGCAGTCGTATTTCTCTGTATCGTGTCGAATACACCTCCGACGAGGCTGAATCTCAACTGCAGCGCATCCTGCAATACTTCTCTAGTTTTAGGATCCTCAGAGCCAATGTGTTTCTCTTCTTTACTAGTATTTAAAAACTGTGAGAGCTGAGAATGTAATGATGTCAATAACCCCTCTCTCTGGTCATCTTGACCTTTCAAACACGTAAGCACGAGCGAGAGAAATGGTTGGTGATTGAATAACGAGGGCGATTTGGATCTACCTCTTTCGCGACCTGCTGTTTTCGACCAGTTACCCGATTCCAGCACCTGTCCAGCCACTTTGAGAACTCTGCCTTGTACCGCACTCGGTAATTTCGAAACCAATGGAGCAACTAACCATATAGAACCCGATCTTTTGTCAGGTTTGCTACTTAAGGTATTGTTCAATTGGAAAACGTCAATTGCGGCTTTCGCAACTGTGTCCAACCATTGAGAAAGTTCACTGGATCCTGGCGTGAATTGTTTGTACATAAGCTGCAAATCTAGCCAAGACATTCTTAGGCTCCATTGCTCTAAATTCTCTAAGATATTAGTAATATGAGTTTTCTGATCAATAAAGGCTTCAGTAGGAGTGTCAGGATAACAGATCATGTGCAACAGTTTTTGGGCTTGTCGTGGCGTCAGCATGTTGTCCAATAGCATGTCCTGGTGACATAGTTCGTCTGGATTCTGTAGGCATCTCTCCAGTACCCACTCCTGACTGCAAATCTGACGCAAAACATGATGGGCAAAGTCGGAAAATCCTTTAACGTTTTCCGTAGTCAAGCCAGCACTGCTGCTTGACGAAGACATGGCCAAATCGAGTCCGAGGTCGTCGCCTCCTCCCAAAATATCGCTCGTTCCCAAAATATGGCTGATTGACAATTCGCCAGGTCCGCTGCTACTAACACCAACTCCAACTCCGACGCTAGCCGGACCGCCTCCTTTACTAGCATGACTCAAGGGCATATCGACTTTCTTGGGCGGCTGCTTAGCGGCTGTGGCGTCTCCGACTACTAATATAGCTTTAAGCACCGCCAGTACTGGTCCTACTCTTATATTATTGTGCGCAGCTGCCAACAGGTGTCTATCACAGCTCAACTTTATATTATATCCCCTCGAATTTCCGCTCGGAAGTGGATGAGGACTAGTACTGACCGAGTATAAAGCCGGTTGTGGACATTCGACGGTTTTAAAAAGTCTCAATAGCAAATGGCAAGTTAAACGCGCACCGGCTTCCGCTTCGATATCGATGTCTCCGCGGCCGTCATTGCAAGTTTTCACCAGGGACGGTAACGCTATGTGCACGACGAAATCTTCCAAAGAGAAACAATGTCTCGCTGCAACACAAACAATTGAGTTGTTACTTAGCGGAGTTACTTAGCAGATATATATCTTGTCTAATAAAATATTATAGCAGATATATATCTTGTCTAATAAAATATCTCTATCGTCAGAACTTACCGATTAAAATTGATGTGAATATAGCAAGAGAATTGTGTATACTAAGATCTTGTACGTCAACCTGATTCAACACATCGATGTAAAAAGCGGAACTGTTCGAAGAACAGCAGAGTGCCATAAGTACGCCCAACCATTCGGCATTAAGAGCGTTGCAACAGGCGGTTAGTTCAGCGCAAGTTATAGCAATGTCGTTCAGTTTATCGTTATCCGTTTCGCTGCAGACTGCGACGATCGCGTTGCAGACAAAACTATACCGATTAGCCGGTGTTTCGTTCAACTGTCTCGCCCATTGAGGCTCGATCTTTCCGCCTCTTCGCAGGCTAGTGAAGACATCCACCATAAACTGCGAATTGTACACGTGACTCGAAGGCGTTGGTTGCAATGTGCTGTAAAGAGCGGTTCGTATCTTTGGATAAGCGTTACTGAACGCCTCCACTCCGTGTGATTTCGTTTTCAGAAGAGAACACGTCGAATACAAGTCGTACAGGTGCGCCAACACGCATCGTTCGGCGGAACTGCAGTCGCTGGGATTTGAGACGTGCTTCACCACTTTGCACAGTAAATCGAACACCGCTGTAGTCTGCTCGGGTGACACTGCAATAATTTATGTAAAATAAAAATATATACGTTATTTTTAATCTTTTATTTATATCGTAGAGAAATAGCGAGTTTAACATTACTTACGTAACAAACAACAGTGGTATCTTCTCAATACACCGACCACATACAAACTGAGATTCGTAGTGTAACTTCGAACCAATTGACTGTTTCTAGCCGTCAATTGTGCCTCTACTTCCGGCAGCTCTTTCAGAATTTGTATACAAACGTCGATTAGGCCGTATATGTTTAACGCGAGCTCCATTAAATCGAAAAGAAAAGCTACGTGCTCATGAACCGGTAAATAAGAAGAACCAGCCAATGCGAATGTGTTGAGCATTTCTATTACTTGCGTTGCGCACTGCCATGTGACAACATGTTGATCGAAGTAACTTAGATTTTGAAATTTCATCGTAACAGCCTCGAAGTTGAATTCACTTCGAGAATGTTTCTTCACCTTGCCACCCTCTGCAACATCAATACTGAATTTCTTACCGAACAATTTACACACTTCTTTCGTCATTTTTTTAACAAGATGTCGAGCGTCGTCTCGGACGCGTCCGACACCGTATAGCAACACATGTCGCTGATTGCAATCATGCTGACTGCACGTCTCGTCCTAGAAGAACATTTATCAACGGGTCACATAAAACATAAAATTATACATATACAAATATATATACGTATGAAAAATAATAAAATCTTACTTGTGGCAGTGGAAAATGGGTGGTATACAACAAATGTCTGCTGTGACTTGATGGCATTTTCGAATCGAGACTTTCATGACCCCCGTGACCGGTCAAAGCGTCTTCTTTTGGACTATCTGGTGCATCCATGCTATTTTGTTGATCTTCTTTAATGTGCTGTAATATCTTGTCCAGGTCGTCATCGATTTTACTGTCGTCATAATCCATAGTACGTCCGTGATCCGAAACTTCCAATTTGGCCGGCTTTAAATCTATACCCGGGAATAGACTGTCCTCGTCGATCGGTTCCCTGTTGCTTGGTGTTCCAGGTTTGCTAGCTACTGGACCTAATTAGACAACAGAATAATGTTACAATCTCGTTTGCATTGTTTAATTAACACTTATACAAAACAATTGTTATTATTCTTATTGTTGCAAAAAATATATAATATATATGACATATTAAATATATTATAAGAGAAATCACCTTGTATAAGATCACCTCTCGAAATCAGAGTACACATATACGCGTCGTGCGAGAAGACGTCATGCCTTATTAATTCCGAGAACAGGTGAACTAGATTCGTAAACTGAGCCTTAGATTGAGCCGAGGTGCTGTCCAATATCGGAGCGTCCACGTCCAAGAATTTCATGAGTAACGGTTGAAAAATCGGAAGAATAGGCGGATTTCCATTGCTGCACGTACTGTCCTTATCGTCGTTGTCGTTGGTCTCACCCAGAGCTTCGCTTTGTCGTTTTTCAAGAAGCTTGGCAACCGCCATCGCTCGATGCTCTCCCCAACGTTCGGCGCTCACGGCCCACTCGCACAAAATTTCAACCACCGCCGAATCTTGTTGCGGATTGTATTCCGTTTTCGTGTCACGTTCGTTCGAGTTGTTATCTTTCGGGGGTGGTGTAAATATTTTTGCGTACAACGTGTCAAGTGAATTCGATGCGTCCATTCGGTCGAAACTGTGCCGATCAAGAGCGTCCAAAGCTGCTAAAACCTTGTTAGTCGTTGTACCTGCGCTGCTCTGTTGCCACTTGTCGCACGACCATCTGCCCTCCGCCGCTTGTGATCGAGCTCGTATATTTTCTTGCGCAATCTTAAGCTGTTTCATCGTAGGATTGGCCGAGCTCGCGGGTGGACACGGCAAAGCTGCCGGAGGACATGGCAAATAATCTAAAGGTGATCCATTTAAAACCGACGGTGCCTTTCCCTCACCAACGCTGTTCCATACCAACGCTGTAGGACATTCCAAAGTTATGACCTGAAAATCAACAAATTCAAATTTCTCGAGCATCGCAAAAATGAAACCATAACGAAAGGATATTGTTCATACCTGGATTATGGTAGATAAACTGTAAATTACGTCTCTGTGATGGGCGCAAGTCAGATAGTCATTGAAAGCAACCGTCAAAGGATTCAATGGTACTTGAGTAGTAACAGTGTCCTTGTTGCTGTTGCTCTCGGTTTTATTAACTGATGGACTTTGAGGATTGTTGTTGCTCTCAACATTGTTGCACATGTGTGCCAATTTACGACAGCATAAATACGCCAATTTTCTGGCTAACAGTTCGGATTGTATAAACTCTTCTAAATATTGCAGAGCCAATGGCAATAGAAGTTTCAATATCCCATCTTCCGAAGTGGAAGATCTGGTCTTATCTAGTAATTCCAGAATCCACTGTAACAACTCTTGTCTATCCAGCAAACCTTCTTCAAACATGTATTTTACTAATTGTACACAATAGTGCCATTGTTTAAGCGCTAATTTATGTTCTTCGTTCATTGTATTGCCTGTTGTTTGTTGATTACTCGATGTAGGTGTAGGTGGTTGAGTAATAACAGTGCCATTACTATTGTTTGCATTGTTGCCACTGTTGTTATTGTTGTTGGTATTGTTGTTGCTGCTGTTATTAGTAGTGGTATTATTATTAGTAGGAGTACTACTATTATTATTAACATTATTATTGTTACTGTTATTAGTGGTGCTGTTGTTATTTGTTGCAACAGCTCCATTGCTGTTGCAGGAATTGTTTGTTGTATTATTATTACTGTTGCTAGGATTAGTCACATGATTGTCCATATGATAGTACTCTTGCAGCTTGGACAATTGATCTTTCAGAAATTTTATGAGAGTGCCAGTCCATTCTGTAAATAATACAAAAGAAAACAATTAAGATTAATGTTTAAAACAATACTAAATTCACAGATTTCTTCGATATGATATAAAATCATATAAAATTGTTTAACATAAAAGAGATTTAATTGTTTAATGTAAAAGAGATTTTTTCACTCACCAGTAGTCGGATCTGGCAGCTGGCGCTTTTTGATCTTAGCTTCTGAGACCGCAACCGTATAAGCCGAACTAAGCTTGATATACCAGGCTGCTCTCAGCATTGGTACTTGGTATTCACAAAGCATCATAAATAATTCCTCTTTTTTATTAAAGTTTGGAGCTTTCTTTGCGAGAGTAACCAATGGTTTGCTACTTGAGAGATCTTTAAACCATGTTTCGATGCTGTTCTTCGACCTGGCGGTCACTGGCCAAAAGTTATCTTTGGGATTAATCTGCTGTCTCTTTCTACCGGTATCAGGCATCGTTGCGAGCTCCTCTTTCTTAGCGAGAATCGCGTTAAAGAACGCGCCGACCTTGGCAGCGGTGACATTGGAGCTTCTGGCCGTTCCGAATTCATCCGCCAGCTGTGGTATGGTGGTGAAGCCGTGCTTGACGTTCGTTAGCGACAGCTCGTCCTCCTTTTGCTTTGGTTCTTGAGGATACACATCCGGAGGACCCAGTCTTGGCCTTTTCAACGGCCTCTTCTCGTACAATATTCCCATCATGTTACAACGTGAAAATATATATCGCGTATCAACAATTAAAAATACACGGTAGAAACTACTACGGTTAAACGGTGCGTATTTACATATGTCTGTGTATCATTTTGCTTGTAATGAGACACTATTGTTATACGGTCACCGTTTCACCCAGATAGAATATATTGTTGAAGTACACTCGTCCATTGCAAAAGGAGTCTTTAGTGGAGCTCGTCGCCGTTTCGTAGTTCTCGAAAACGAACGCTTTACGTAATTGCACTGTCCATTCTTCTCCTTTTTTAAGCAAAGTATGATCTCTCGTACAGCTTATTCCGATTTCAATTCTCTTCTCTTGTTTCACAATCGGTGCTTATCAACCGCAGAAAGACGTTTACTGACATTTACAGATGTTTTAAAGTATAAACTAACAGAGAACGCGCGCGCGCGTGTGTGTGCGTGTTATGTATGCTTTTGTCAGCTAGGAGTGTGTGTGTGTGTTTCAAAATCTCTTAGAGCTCTCGGTGTTGCCAAAATAACGTTAGAAAAAGTCACGAGACTCGGACCAATCGTGTCAAATCGAATCGACCAATCGTGGGGTGCGACTCGTGTGAACGATGTTTAAATCCGAGTACGGAGCTTTTCGGGACCCCAGGAACTCACTGGCGTTTCGACGTGCCGATTTGCTGCCGGGTTTCGCAGCTTGCGAACGAGCGCGAGATTTAAAATAGAGACGTGCGATTCATTAGGTCATTGGTCAACCACTGTCACCAGACACTCGGCTTGTACTGGTGTGTATTCTATGACGTGTCATGGTAGCCCCTCGCGATGTGATTCGCGTTTGCTGTATATTCGGCGACGTTTTTTCTCGCGCAGAAATAAAAATCCTCACGCGATAAAGGAACAAGACCGCGGCTTATGTGGTGTATAATGCGATTGAATGCTTTCGCTTAGACAAGTGGTCTCACGTGAGAAGCGTGAACGGAACGGTGGACACGTCGAGTAGGATCGGAGCGATAACGACGACGATAGGAACAATGACAGCGATCACGGTTTTCTACACGTTGTGCGTTATTTACGGCGCCACGGCCTTCTACTTACCTGGTCTGGCACCCGTGAATTACTGTAAGGCCGGGGAAGCTACGTTAACCTGTAAGGTATGCGTGTAAAAAAGCTAGTCAAGGTGATCGTGATGCGTGTCTACGTGTGTACTTCGTCGCAATTTCTTTAGTGCACATTATGCGTGTGCGCTCATATATTTTTTATCTATACAGATATACAAATATAAATATGTATTGCGATAATGTATTATTAATAAGCCTATTAAATGTGGCCTTCATTGATCGAAACTGTTTATTCTCGTTCTTTTTCAGCCTGAAATCAAGCTGTATGTGAATCGTCTGAATACAGAAAAAAATGTAATACCATATGAATATAGTCAGTAAGTGTTGTAATAATTGTTATACTTGTATATATTTAAACGCTTAGTTGCTGTGACAATTGTTTAATGCTTGTGAACATCTTCAATCTAGTTTCGACTTCTGTACGGCAGAAGATGAAGCGTCTCCGGTTGAGAATTTGGGACAAGTTGTTTTCGGAGAACGCATACGACCATCGCCGTACAAGGTAAATTTAACAATAGAATCTAAAATCAAAGATTTACAAATGTTTACGTATGTAGGAAGATAAAAAGATGTGAACATGTAAGAGAACTTATGTTTCTTCTTTTCAAGTTGGACTTCTTAAAAGATGTTAAGTGTGCTCCAGCTTGCAAGCCAAAAATATACACAGGTGATGAAAGTTCAGAGGAGAAGTTGGAATTGTTGAGAAACGCGATAGAAGCAAATTATCAACATCATTGGATTGTTGGTAGAGTATCAGAAAGTTTTATCCAAATTGATAAATCTCTGTATAAAGTGAAATAAGAAATGTGTGTTAAGAATATTTGCATTCAAGTTAGTTGAAGATTTATATTTTATTTTTAACAGATAACATGCCGGTAACTTGGTGTTATCAGCTGGAAGATGAACGACAGTATTGTAGCACAGGTTTTCCAATGGGTTGCTACTCCAAAGAATCTAGATCGCAACAAGACACCTGCACTATACATGTTAGTTTAAAAGATAGATTAATGTTAAAATCGTAAGAGTATAAAATGTAATTTATATTTAATTTTTTTTTCTTACATCTGTTAGGGTCCGTACAACAAACCAAGGACTTACTATCTATTCAATCATGTGAACCTTACTATAACATATCATAGTGGCGGTTCAGAAGAATGGGGATCATCCTTTAAGGAAAACGGTGGTCGTATTATATGTGAGTATTCTCGCATATCCGATCCAAGCCGATTTGTTTAGTCACTTGTATCTAATATCTATTGCACTTGCTTATTTCTGATAGCTGTGAAAGTAGTGCCTCGCAGTATTAAACATACCGGTACGGTTGATTGCGAGAGTCAAATACCATTAGAGTTACCATCTTCCAAACTTCACAATGGAGATACGTTCCAAGTGCAGTATACATATTCTGTTAAATTTGTGGTAAGTCTTCAAGGAGACGTTCTAGATAATAAACACAAAAAAAAAAAGATATTTTAACATGCTATGGAAAATTGAGAGTTATTGTAATTTCACACATGTATGTATTTCAAATATTTCAGAAAAACAATACCATTAAATGGTCGTCCAGATGGGATTATATCTTAGAATCGATGCCACATACAAATATCCAGTGGTTTAGTATTCTTAACTCGTTAATAATCGTTCTGTTTCTTTCTGGTATGGTGGCTATGATAATGCTTCGCACACTGCACAAAGATATCGCTCGATATAATCAGGTACTTATATTCAGTATACTTACAATTAAGTTATATAACCGAACACGATTGCGATACACTCTTTTCTGCATTCTGCATGCACATTTCTTTTGTACGCTTGTTATACGAAATAATTTAACCGATTCTCTCAGAAGCATGTGATTTTATTTTCGCATAAATTTCATATTACTCAATAAATTGTACTCTTAAAAAGCGAAACACAGTGTAACATATTTCACAAAAAAAAAGGTGAAGGTGACCAGTCGTTTTCTTCACTTTTACAAGATTGTGATATCTGTTTGTCTGTGTTGCGATAACGCAGGCCTACTTCCAGATAGAATCAGGAGAGGATGCGCAGGAGGAATTCGGATGGAAGTTGGTTCACGGCGACGTGTTCCGTCCACCGCGTAAAGGAATGTTGCTTTCGGTTTTGCTCGGATCCGGTGTTCAAGTATTCTGCATGACATTGGTCACTCTAGGTAAGTTATCAGACACGAACACTTTAACATTTAAACTTTCTGGGTTATCATTTTTCCTGTGTGCGCATCCGGAGTGATAAGTTACAGATGTTACAATTAATACTGTAATTATTTTAAGCATTCGCTTGTCTCGGTTTTCTCTCGCCTGCTAATAGAGGCGCGCTAATGACTTGCGCAATGGTAATGTATGTTTGTCTGGGAGCGAACGCGGGATACGCCGCCGCTCGGGTATACAAGAGCTTCGGCGGAGAGAAATGGAAGTCTAACGTGCTCCTCACAGCCATGCTTAGTCCCGGGTATGTAAAATTCGTGTTACTTCCGTAGATGAAGTCTGTCGACTCTGCTACTTCCAAAAATATCATTATTTTGAGTTCCATTTGTGTTTTCTTTGCGTGTCAAAAATGTCTGAGAAGAACAATTGCAATTTTGTTTTTGTTTTTAGAATTGTGTTCGGTTTATTCTTCATAATGAACTTGATATTCTGGGTGAATGGAAGCTCGGCCGCTGTACCTTTTAGCACTTTGATCGCGCTCCTAGCGTTGTGGTTTGGCGTGTCCGTGCCGTTGACATTTTTCGGCGCGTATTTAGGCTTCAAAAGAAGAGTGAGTACAATTAATCAGTATCAATTTGTCGTGTCGCGTTTACAAACCAATCGAAAAATTAAATTAACCGGAAACGAAACGCCGTAGGCTCTGGAGCATCCGGTGCGGACGAATCAGATTCCTCGACAGATACCAGAACAGAGTTTTTATACACAGCCAATACCCGGCGTTATTATGGGTGGTGTCTTACCGTTTGGCTGCATATTTATACAATTATTTTTTATACTTAATTCTCTATGGTAAGTGTATATTATTACACGCATATTTTTATCTTTTCAACAAACATTTTGTAAAAAAAAAATTATTTTTTCTGTCAGGTCGAGCCAAGTATATTATATGTTCGGATTTTTGTTTCTGGTATTTGTTATACTCGTCATCACGTGTTCCGAGACGACAATTCTACTTTGTTATTTTCATCTCTGTGCGGAGGTAAAATTTATACACACACATTTCAAGAAGCTGTTAAATTCATGTTAGAAAACAATAATGTTAATGTATTCGTGACATTCTTTATAGGATTACCATTGGTGGTGGCGTAGCTTTCTCACATCCGGATTTACTGCTGTCTATTTGTTAATTTATTGTATACACTTTTTCATCACCAAATTAGACATTGAAGGCGCCACTTCTACGTTCCTGTATTTCGGATACACATTCATTATGGTTTACTTATTCTTCCTTTTGACAGGTGAGTATTATTCATTCATTTAGTTGTAAACGCGCAAGTTACGATACTCGAATGACGAACAAAATTTATCATTTCCTTTCAGGTTCTATTGGTTTCTTTGCCTGTTTTTGGTTTGTGCGCAACATTTACAGTGTTGTGAAAGTTGATTAAAATAAGTCTTATAATGTGGCGAGAACAATGCCTGCGCATGAGTGTGACAAGTGAAATTGATCGCGACGAGAATGAGCGATAGTCGATATCATAAAGAAACTTGCGTGCATTAAGAAAAAAAAAAAACTATTTAATGATAAGATGAACGAATAATAATGCACTTTTCGCATTATTGTCGCGACAAATATCTCTCTCATCGAGTCGCAATAGCATAAAATAACTTATTGACGCGACACAGTTTCATATAGAGAGTGAACATCTATTTGAACGTCGGTATCATTATCGGCTATCCTGCATTCTCCAGAATCTATTTTCTGAAGAAAAAAAAAAAGTATCTAACGATACGCTCCTCGAAGATGTACGTTTTTAGATGTTTGCAAGAAGTACGTGTGTACTGTACGAGCATTTTATTCAGTTTTTCGTTTGCAGAATACTTATTATTGGAAATACCTTGCAAAAAAAAAAACCTTTATACGACGCACAGCCACGGCAAAGAGATTTTCAAAGTATAATAAGTGTAATAAGTTAATATCGCAACATTTTTGGATTCTGGCTTTGAAATACTCAGTATTAATTATTTCTACATTTCTCGAAGAGATTTTTAACAAAGGATTGAAACTTTTTTAGTTCCGTAATAATAATAATATATACATATTTTGATAATTTGTATTGCAAGGAACGTGCGTGTGTCGTATTTAGAAAAAGAAAAGACAGATAATCAAGTTATATAAATTTGAAAAGAGAACAAATTACAAAGCTTCTATACATATATAAATATATAAGATACACAAATAAAGAAAAATGTACAAATTGATAAACTAAATTAACCAATGAATCTTGTGTCTCCTGTTTTTTTTGTTTCTTTCAAGCTTTTTCTTTTTCTCACAGTCTAAAAATATAGTATTCGTAATCGTGACGTATGTAATAGTCAATATGCACATTCTATACTCAGATTTTGTAAACTAAAATACTTACAATGTTAGTATGTTGATAATGTTATTATGGAAATACAAATAAAATTCTCCAGTAAGTTTACGTATGCATTTGGGATAAACTTTTTTTTCAAACACGTTGCGTTGCGAGTCACGCTTTTTTTTCACTTTATGTAAAACGCGTTTAATTTTAAATTTTATTACCGTGATAGAAGCAAATTAAGATAACAATGCAGGATGTTAGTTTCAAACATAAATGTATTTGCTTATTCCATGTTGTTGATCTCTCATCTACAGGTAAATATAATTTTTCATTGTAAAAAGCAAGTATGTGATAAATGTACTTCTTTATATCTAGTATATGCTGCGTGTAATAATCTTTCAGATTTATTAAGAATTTTACATGTCATAATACACCGTGGAATTAACGGTTATATTTACACGTCTTCTCCGTGCTCCTAGTTTTTCTTTCTGTCACACTGATAAAAATCACTAACGACAAAACGTTTCCAGGTGTGATCGCTATTTTAAAGTTAAATTGCTCGTAGTTGTCGAATTCCGAGTGATCGAAGAAGTGTGAATATGGAGAGAAGTTCAATGCGGCAACAAAGTACTTTTTCTTCTTCGCCGATGATAGGGTAGAGAAAACGATGCTCTTCTATGTTTTCGAACGACTTCACACTGTACTTAGAGTCGAGTCGTATACATTCTAAATGTACTTTTGCCACTTCAGTCCATATGAAAAGAAAACAACAACGGTGAAAGAACAAATTGTGTAACACATTCGACAATGTGTATGTCGTCTAATTTCTTCAAAGAGGATCCTCCCACGTCGTAAAGCATTGGATGTAGAATGCCGCAATCATCGTCTGTATCTTTCTCTCTCTCTCTCTCTCTCTCTCCTCTCTTTTTCTCTTTCTTTCTCACATGTGGTTTCAATACGACGTAAGGATGCGAATAAGTATCGTCTCTGCCGAGAACAATTGACGGTAACAATGCCATTATACCGCATCTGATCTACAATTATTGGCTCTCTGTGGGACATACAAATGTTGACCTGTAAGAAGTACGTTTTAATGTTGATCCATGAGGAGAGGAATCATATCGTGGAATCAAAAGGACTCTTGGGATTTATGCGTTTGGATGACAACATCGTCTAACTTGAAATTTGATTCGAATTGAACCAAATACGAAGAAAAGCATTAAAAAACGAGAAAAACCAAGAGAAAATTCAACAAAAATCATTGTTTTAAATAGAATACTCGAATATTGCTTATTAAAGATTTTACTCTTTTTTGTTTTTGCTAGAGAGACATAAATCAGAACAAGAACATAATGAAGATGACTTCAAATATTCTCGAACAAAAGAACTGAAAAAAAAAAAAAAAGAAACGCACATGTGATAAATAATAAAACATGTTAGTTAAGAAGACAAGACTGACATAGGAGATGGAATGAGTCGACTGAAACTGCATTTAAATTCAGGTTGGATCAAGGGAGGAAAAATAAGTTCTTTTTTTCCAAAGGTGGTCTATTTTCTTGGACTACGTCGACGTCGGGCATCTCTGTCCCTGTTTCTGTCCCTATCAGCACGTCTCATTTCTTCTAGCCTGCGCGCGTGTTCCGCCATGTGTTGCCGACGCATCTCCTCTTTAACAACTATCTGCAATTGCAAAACATTTGTTTTGCATATGTTGGTTGTTTGCTTTTTTTTTTATTGCAATAAGAATTTAATAACTGCTTGATAAAATGTCTAGATACATGAGAATGAAAGAATCGAATATTTTCCGAATTTACTTACCTGCTCATTTGTAAGTGGTAGCCAATATATGCAAGGCATAGCCTTTGTTTTTCTGAAAAGATCGTCAAGAAGTTTGGCCGGTGGCGGGTCGTCCTCCTTCTTCTTGAACTTGCGAGCTGGTGCCGACAAATGTGCGTCTAACGCCGGGCTTCGACTCCTCGCTCGTCGCTTCTTATCGTGTTCTTTCTTCTCGCGCTCCTTTTCCCTGACATGTTGCTGGCCATCCTCCTTGCCCAAGTCCCACTCTCTCACCACAGTGACCTAAAGTATGATTGAAAACAGACAGCCTTAAAAAATATCCAGTACCCTTAAAAAATCATAGATTCCTACCTTAGTAGTATTGGTTTTCTCGTCGCGACCCCAATCCTGCTGCCACGTATCTGATGAGAGTAGCTCGGTCTTGCGAGCGACCGGCTGTTCCTTTGACGATTCCCGTGCTGCTTCCAAATCCTCTTTCGTGGCGTATTCCACGTGAAGTTTTTTTGGATTGGACATAGGCCAGGAAATCCCGTGAAGCGCCTGCCTCGTTTCAAAGGCTTGATCCTCGTTGGAATACTGTAATATCGAGATAATAAAGATTGTTACTCGTTATCATCATAATTGACAATTGTAAAGTATGTTATTCCGATTGTGTTAGACTAGCATACCTGAACAATGCATTTGGACTTAATTCGATCCATCCAGAATCCGTTTTCCACAATGGTACCGGTACGTGAGAGAAGTTCCTTAATTTGATTCAGAGTGAAAGGGCGAACTAGATTCTTGATCAAAAGGATATTAGTAGGTTTAGACGCCGGCGGACTCGGCGATTTCAGGCTCGATGTCTCCTTCATGATCGATATCTTTCGTCTCGCCGCTACGGAACAGTCAGAAATATTATGTAAATTTAGGAATTATAAATTCTTCCTTAAGAAAATTTCTTATAACGAATATGTACATACGTACCGATATGATTGTCCACTTTTCCATTGCCCTTTTTAGCCGCGCTATTTTTTTGCGCATTTTCATCCGCTGTCTTATCGCTTATATTGTCACTGGAATTGTACCGCTTGTCGTTACTTCTGTGACGATCTCTGTCCTCATCGTCCTCTTTGGAAAGACGAACTTCGTTGATAGATAACGGTTTTGCGCCCGGCACTATTGCCTATAAAAATAAATAATAATAAGTTAGTTAGGTTACACACGCGCACGATGCTAAAAAAAAGTCAAAAGAGAGATGCAATAAACTTTACTTTAAGTGAATCGGTCGAAATGG
Organism: Pseudomyrmex gracilis; assembly: GCF_002006095.1. Classification (NCBI taxonomy): domain Eukaryota; kingdom Metazoa; phylum Arthropoda; class Insecta; order Hymenoptera; family Formicidae; genus Pseudomyrmex; species Pseudomyrmex gracilis. Next base: position 830,416 of record NW_018020613.1, read on the forward strand.
AAAATGAAGGTGCGGTATCCGTGGAAAGCGCCGTCCCCCAACGACGTTTTCTTGCCACACATTTTGGTTCTTGCTCGTTGCCGTTTTCCTGCAAAGCACATCATTCGTGAATTATAATAGGAAATTATGAGATCGAATATCTGTTTGACATATTCTCCAGCAGAATTGCGTAAATTATTGTACCTTATTTTGACTGTTGAACTCATTATCGACATTTGAATCAGTGTCGTCCTTTTTCTCTTCGTTTTTTTCGGATTGTATCCTTGTCGAACTAGAAAGAAACAATTTTCAGTAAAAAACAAAGATATATATCTAATATCTTCTATACTATTCCTTTATTTAAAAAAAAAAAATATTGTATATGCAAAGATATTGTGCTTACAATGATCTCTTCAAGTTAACTTTAACGGGCTTATGAGCGACCGTCTGAGTATTCGCCGGGGCAATTTGTTCCAATTTTTCACTTGCATTCTCTTCCGGTTTATCTTGAACAATTTCGCAATGCTCAGTGTCCATCTTTTCAACGTTATTCGCTTCGGAGTTAGCGATACTACACTGCGATACCGATTGTTCCTTGTTATTTTCTTCAGAACCCCTTCTCTGTTCCTCACTTTCCTCCATTTCCTCGTTATACGTCTCCGAGACTTTTCTGTTGACAGATTCATCCTCGGAATCGGCCGTCTCAGAATTTGACGAGTCTCTGTACTTGTTTCGAGGTTTCCTACGAATCGCGCGTGGCGATGTTCGGTCGCTACTCGTTCTCTCTCTTCTCTTAGTGCGTGACTCGTCATTCGAGTCGGATGACGAGTCCGCCGGGGGTTCCGTTTTCGTTTTATCATCCTCGTCTTCTTCGCTACTCGAGTCTCTACGAGCGTTATCTACGCTAGTTTCTTTGCTAAACGTTTCCGTGGCTTTTTCACCAATATCTTCTGTAGATTTATCTTCCTGAACGGTGACTTCGGGAACGGTGACTTCGGGAACGGTGGTCTTCTCGCAAGCATAATCGCCGTTTGCGCTAGGAACCGGCGTGGCTGTCGCGCTACATGGCTTACCAGGCTCGCTGTCAGCGATTTGAGCAGTGCAATTTGTCTCATTTGATTCACCATTCGATTCACCATGCTGATCTATGTTTGGTTTATCGTCAGACAACAAGTTGGCTGAAGTGGTTTCAGGCAGGATCTCCTTGCTATCACTTACCTCTTCATTGGAGTCCTGACCTGGGTATGAAGAGGAGGGATCAATCGGCTGTTCAGGGCTACTGAGCATTCTTGTACAAGAAACCAGTTGCTCATCTGCCGAGTCAGCCTCCTCTGCAACACCCTCACCACTTTCCTGCCACTTGCCACTTGACTTGGTATTACTGTTCCTGCCCGAAGGTGCTGTATCAGATGATGCTTCAGATATGTTGCGTTGCCTGCATAGCTTCAGCTTCTGTATCTCACCAGGCGATGCATCAGCTCTAGCTACTTTCCATACTGAACCGCAGTTGTCGTCTGCAACCTCTTTCGGTGCGATCTTTTCCGTTTTACTGGAGTGCACTTTTTCCTCACTTGTCTGTGACAATTGTTCCAATTCTTTACTCTGCAGACGTGTCTGCACGCTTGTCTCATTCTCAGCTTCTTTCAGTGGAACAGCAATTTTCTCCTCAACATCCTTCTCTGGTGATGTGGATGGTGATCTTCTGTTACGTCTACGTGTTGACTTCCTCGTTGGTTTCTCAACTTTCTTTTCTGGAGAAGCCTTAGATTTGTTTCTTTCGCTCTTACGTCTCATGCCTGAGAAACAACACAACAAAATAATTGTTATAAACAAAAGGTGCAAGTCTATCTGTTGAACAATTATATCATGTCACTATCATCAATGAGTTGATATTTAAACTATATTAATCTGTAATCTATTAGATGGATCATTTGTCAATGCAGCTTTAAAAACAAAATACCGTGCCGTATCGCAACGATTTTGCATTATTTTTCACCGATCTAAAGTGTCAATATCTTATACATACATAAGTGTGTGTGTGTGTATATATATACACACATGTATATATATACACATATATACAATACACACACATCGCCTCCATTTTCATTTGCGTGCGACGCGATTTAATGCCAATTGACGAGAGCTCGGTTTTTTACATCGCGGTTGGTGTCGAGATCACAAATCTGATTCCGTCAATTTCGTACAGATTAATGTTCACTCACGTATTCGTGCATTCGCGCGGGTTACTCGGCGCCGCTGCCGAGGTCTTCCTCAATACTCGTCGATCGATCTAACGTACTAGGTTTGTGGTTATCAACGCGGAATTTGCGCGCGAGCTAAGGCTCTCGCACACGGCGGTTGACGCCAACGATTACTCACTCGACTTTACTTATGTCGCGTCCGTGGATTCTTGTTAAACCTGTGTCTTCTGTTGACAACTTGGCTGATACATAAATGCCGCACACTCTCGACGAAACCGTAACCAACCTCGTCAACGCTATTCGATAATTCGCTCTCCTCGTCTCGTCGTTCGTTTGCGCGACGGCTATATTTGCTACGATCGCTCGATCTACCATGAATCACACGCATTGTCTAAGAACATGAGCGATTCTCTCTTTATCATCAACCGGTATTGAAGGTATTTTATTTATCTTTGGTATTACCGGAGAGAAAACTGAGGCCCGAATTCATAGTCGTCTCTCAAGCCTATGTCACACTACGGATTAGGATTGAGATTGGATTGCAATTTGGCCAATCAGAGAGAAGATCACTAAACTTAGGATTGGTTTTCTTTTTTCTAATTGGTCAAATTTCAATCTAATCTCAATCCCAATCCGTAGTGTGACATAGGCTTCAGATCTCAGATCTCAGATCTCAAGAGAAAGAGAAAGAGAGAGAGAAAAAGAGAGGGAAAGAGATGAGATGAGATCTGAGATCTGAGAGACGACTATGAATTCGGGCCTCAGTCTTCTCTCTGCTCGTACACATAGTCAATGATTTTCTCGCTGGCCAATCGGCACACTCGAAACATCTGACGATCTAATAGCTGATTGGCTATCATGTGGAATCCCCATAGATTTTTCTTCTTTTTTCTTTTAAAAGTCTATATTCCGTCGAGTTTATGATCTACAAGTTCATTTTGTGCACATAGGTCCAACTGAAATTTAAATTGTTTTGATATTAACACCGTTGACAGTATAACGTAATTCGATATCAGCTGGTCAGAATTTGTTCACTTCGAGTCCGTTCCGTTTTGTTTTTTGTTTTGAAATTGTTCCGTTAGAATTGAATCGAATTGTGTTTTTGCTACTTTGTGTGTGAATACGAGAGATATATTTATTTTACTTATATTTTGTGAGTATTCTGTGAAAAATCAAAATTTTTAGGAGATATAAATCAAACAATTTCTAGACTGGAAACATAACTTTGTTTTATTTTAAATAAGTTTTATAATTCACTTTTCATCTATCTACATAGTTTTGATAAAGAATATAAATTTACCGCTTTTGTAGAATCTAGAAACAGTACTTTTGTGATGTAAAATCACATATTTCTTGTATTGTTAGTTTAGAAACACTGTATATGTATTTCTGTGTGTTTCAAAGCTTACCAGTAATGAAAATCTATAATATTAATCTATAAGTAATGTGAATTATAGATTTTCAGTGCTGGCAGTGAATTTGAAAACAACTAAAATTCATTCATTAGTTTAAATATATTATTTTTTTCTTATTAAATTAATATACGTATGTAAAATATGTTAATCTGTTTAGACAATATTTAAAATGGATCCAAATCTCAATAAAATTCATAATACATTATTGGATGCTGAATTACCATCAACTATTGAAGATCTCAAGAATCCAACAGAAGAATATATAATAAATTTGTTGACAAAATTCTTGCAATACTATTCCATAAATGTTCATGCAATTAAACAGGTAAAACTTTTATAAAAAGAATAATTTATATTGTATATACATATGAATTATAAATAATTTATAACAATGAGACAGTAAGTCTTTTACATCTAATTTATAACTTTTAAATAGTAAATTATAAACTATTTTGCTACTTAGGAAGCAAATAATATTAATTGATTTATTGTTTCTGTTAATGTTGCAGCCGTTTCTAGAACAATGTGCTGTTATGCCGTATTATGAAGATTCTGATGTGATAACTCTGATAAATTTCCATGCTGTTGTTTCACAAATTCTTAAAAAGATATTTTTGAGTGACTTTAGTATTACTGATATTACTAGTCCAGGTACAAGAAACAATTTACAGCGTTTTAAGGGTATTATGTACATGTAATTTATATTATTTTGTGTGAATAATGTATTAAATACACTTGTACAATTTGTAGGACCAAAACGACTTAGAAAGCAAGTGAAATATCTCTCTAACTTTGTACTATATACAATGCACAAGAAATTAGCATTTAGTAAGAGAATGGAAGAAATTCAAGTTCAAGCTAAGACATTTGAAGAACTAAAAGAAAAAAGTGCTCACATTTTAGAGTCTGTCAATAAAGTAGCTACACACAAAGCAAAACAACTGACTTTAATAGAGAAGGTAGTTTTATATTCGCATCTTTAATGTTTTAATTTATATAATCTCTTAAACTTATGTATATCTATTTTCACATCTTCACACACATGCATACTGTTGTGCTTTAGCTTAAGAATGATATTCAGCGAAAAAAAGAAGATATTATGAGACTCGAAAAGAAGGATGTAGAACTCACTGAGAAAAAATATACATTAGAAAGAGAAAATCAGAATGCTAAAGGACGTCATGATCATGTTAAAACTACAATGGGAAAGGTAAAATAAACATTGTTAGAGTAAAATCTTAATCTCTTATTGAAATATGACGTTATATACATAAATAAACTTATATGTGAATTTTACATGTAATTTTCAGATAACGAAGGAGTTAATTGAGTTACAATCACAGATTGTAGATTCGCCAAAAGCGTATCAGTCTCGTTTAGATGAACTTCAGGAGGCAAAAAAGAAAAAGTTAGAAGAACGCGATGAGATACAGGAAGCCATTCAGGATAAAAAAGAGAACATGAAACAAATAAATGAGAAATTAACTGTTGTTCAGAAAATAAACGATGAATTTTCTGCGTTGAAAGATACATATAAGGATTTAAAGTAATTTATTTACGTCTGTTATAGTTTGTTACGCACATTTTGGAAAATTATCAATGCAACATGTATTTTGTGTTGTATAGAGATAAGAAGGCGAAAGCAGATGATGGCAAAAAGCAAATCAATTCGTTGAATGATACAATAGAGAAAATGCAAATGAAATTAGTAATACACAAGGATCAAATAGATGCCGAGAAGAACGAAGTGAAATCGCATCGTGAGGAAGATGTCGCACCATTGTGTAACTTATTTAGCGAATTAATTATGTAAGTTGCATAAAACTCACAACTGACTTTAATTTTTTTTACACATTTAACATTTACATGCGCGATTTATTATTTTCTATATGAAACACTGTAATAATAATGTTGCTTACTTATAAATTAGTGAAAAAAAAGAAAAAAAAGCTAATTTAGAAGCAATACAAACTTGCTTCAATGAAAAATGTTCGGAAAGAAATAAGTTAAAAACCGAAATTAGAAAAAAGGAAGACGAAACTGCAGCTTTTATACAATCGTGCCAAAACCTCTACGATCAAGAACTTGCTAGAGTAAGTTACATAATTATTTATTTACAATTTGAAATATATTATTATATAACATATGTGTATATATATAAGTTATTTTTAAATTATTTTTATTATTTTTAAATCATTTTTTTTCAATAATAAAAATAAAAATATTATATATGTTACAATGTATTGTTTCTATTTTAGGAACGTGAGATACAGACACATTGGACAGGAGAGTGATGTATCAAGTATTTCTAAAAGAAAAGATCTTTAAGAATATGACGTTATAAGAATTATATAAAACAGATTTGTTTTTAAGTATATTTTTAATGATTACATTTTACATAATTATTTTTATTCAATTCTTAAGTGCTATTTTTTATGGTAATAAAATGTTTATAATAATAGCATTCTTAGAAGAAGCTATTATTTATACTCGGAGCGAGCTCGAAACGTGTCTTTTCGTTTTTTCCTTGTAATAGTTTAGAGCGTGTATATTAATAAAAAAGCATGTACTAAGCATGTATTAATTTGACTGAACTAATTACATAGTACTGGTATAAGTATTTATATGATGCATACGTTGTAAAGTTTAAGTAGTGTCACATGAAGTTGCGCTAATGTTGGACAATTCGCGTTTAACCAGACTCGACTTGGTGCGACTTCACATGTGTAAAGGCATTATTACAGAAACGTTTAAAAAAAGCTCACTCGTCGTTGAGTGGGGCCGAGTTATGACGCAACTAATTATGAAGAGTCAAATCTCTATCGAAAAATCTCTATCTTCATTAACAGGATTGCGAAGAATCTGCAATTGATAAAATTGCAAATTCAATTTCTTGTTTATAAACCTTGTAAAACATCGGCAATGTGGATTCTTTGTGTAAGAACGATTTTTTGTATGATTCATATGTAGGTAAACAATAAATCATAACTTCCAAATAATTTCTTTTTAAATGTAAAATCTTGCGATTGTTTTTTTTGTATTATAGGTGGTAATTGCACTCTGTCAAATTATAATTTTGTTGATGTTGTCCGGAATTCTCTTTTCCGTTGCTGCTGTTTCACGTTTGATGGAAATAACGATTCTCTTGGTACATCCCACTGCTTTATTCTTATTGCGACAATCCACAAATTTGATCATTGTGAGTATATAGTTAAATGTTTCAATTTTGTTTAGTAGAACAAATGTTTTTCTTACAATCTTTATTTGCTTTTAATTTAAACATTTTCAAACATGTACAAGAAGATTTTGTATTAGTATTAAAAGTTTATATTATCTTGTATATTAAATAACTATTTAACCAGTAACCAAGACCAGGGCTAAATAGCCTCGTGGTCAGTTAATTTTGAACACCTGGTCGTGTGTAGGTTTTAACAATCCTGATGGCAGAAATGACATCCTCGGTGTTCCACAAACTGTGTACACATGTAAAGAGTGACGAAGCAAAGTGTGATAAAGCAAATCTACGGCAAACATTGTCTGTAAATATGCAAACTCCTTTCATTCCGTATAAGAGATGCGTTCTCGAAGAATTACCTGAAGAGATTCGACCTTTAAAAATCGAATCTCCTGCTTCATCGTCAGCATATAAAGGAATTATTGAACCTTTCAAGGATCAGTCGGAAGACAATAGTTCGACGAAAGTATCAACTACGAACTAAGATATCTACTATGGATTATATATCAGAAAAAACGTATTTATACAAAAAATATTTATTTACACAACTTTATATACATGTGTATATTGTAAATTATATTGTATGACAATTTATAAGAGAAAATTAAATTTGTATGTATTTACAAAGAGATAAAAAGTGATTCGCACTCATTATAATTGTAATGGATATACACTGCAGAAAAAAAAAAACTATAAAGTTAAGTAAGCGAAGTAATCGGTTTATTGTTATATCGCAAATCGATAGCAAATGATCATGAAATTGTCTCGTCCAACAAAATTATTTTCTGTTCGTGTACATGCACGAGTCACAAGAAATTTATTAAAATGTCGTAATTTACTTTTAAAAGTTTATATCGAATGATCTTTTACTCAAACTGATAAATTAAAATTTTTATATTGTTACTCTTGCCGGACAGTTTGCATCAAACAAGAAATGGATGTAAGTTCTTTTTGATACTTTATTTCTTAACTTTTATATTGATTATACAATTTTATGTTGATAAAAGTATTTTTCACAACAGCTGAAAACCGCCCTCACCGATTTGAGCGACAAATTTCCTTTCTTACGACATATTCTCCGTCCAGAATACGTTCCGTATTTGATCACAATTGCAGCAGTGTTTATAGGATGGTTGCTTATGTTTTGGATACTTCATGTACGTATTGCCAATTTATTTAACGTACTACTTTGTCATTAATTCTGATTACTTGCAGTTAATTTGGATGTTGCTTACTCCTGTGGCAATAAGTATGATTGCTGTAGCGCTAATATATCCGGCAACAAGTAAATGGTACTTTCAACAACTGGGAATCAACTTGGAAGAAGTAGCAAATGATTTCGTTAAGTGGTTTCAAACACTTCAATAGTGATATATTTAATCAAGAACATTAATACACAATGTGGATATAAGAAGATTTGAAATTGTAGAGTGTATATATACACACACACACACAATTATATCACTAAACTAAATAAATCTTAAATTAAAAAGTTTACATAATTATCATAAGTGACACTTCATCATATGTGATATACACATCATATGTGAATTGTAGAGTGTACACACACACACACACACACACACACACACACACACACACACACACACACACACACACACACACACACACACACA
>NW_018020613.1:840145-950373 GCF_002006095.1 Pseudomyrmex gracilis
CACACACACACACACACACACACACACACACACACACACACACACACACACACACACACACACACAATTATATCACTAAACTAAATAAATCTTAAATTAAAAAGTTTACATAATTATCATAAGTGACAATTCATCATATGTGATATACACACATTATAAGTAACATTTTTGCAATGTTAATAGTGAACGCGCAATCACTCAAAATTAAACTACACCAAAGCCTAAAAAATTATAGCTGTCAAAACAAATAGTAAAAAATTAAAAAACCAATCAGAGCGTTTAATATCGAGATATTCGAGAAAACTTCGATATGTACATTTAAAAGTGAAGCTGATCGCCTTTCTTTTTTTTTGCTTCGAGTTAGTTGGTACGTAGATACTTATTAATACTAAGATTTTTATATATTACATGTGTGTAACGTCTTTGATAAAAATTCTTCAATTAATAACTTGAAATTATCAGAGGACAGTAAGTAAAAAGTGTTTCAAAAACGTGCGTTTAACCTTGAATCTGACAATTCAAAAAATTTTTAAGCATATCAGGAAACAAATCACGCGTGTAAATATGCTTCATGATAAAATATCCATGAAGAAAGAGAGGTTTATGATACGGGAATTATAGAAATGGGAATGCAGAATTCGAAACGGTGAGTGGTCAAGAAAGAAATTATATGTAATTAAAACCTTTAGATATATATATATAAAGCAGAAAAAAATGATTATTAGTAGTCGAGTAAAATGAATTTTTACTTAAAATTGTTTTTCTTCAAAGTATTTATTGTTTTGTATAAAATATATAATATAGCATATATATACATATATATATATATACATATATGTATGCTTAAAACTTACAAATTTACAAAATTATAAAAATTTATATAAAACATTTTAGGCGATTAACACTAAGTTTTGTTTAATGTTTTACGCTTTTATAAAAAGAAGTTTCTACTTTTTCTCTGTGTACATGTCGTTTTCGTCAGTTCTCGGAATTGTCTTATTCTTGTGCACTAGTATTGTCTTTCTCTCAGTTCTTCCATGTTTGAATTCATGTATTGTTCATTGGTGAAAAGATTGTCTGTCTCGAAAGCAGTTGCTTTCTCTGATTCCTCTTCTGTCAACGGATTACTTTGTCCTACGAGCTCTTTGTGATTTTCATTGCGATAGATTGGCCTTATATATGTTGTAGCTTCATAAGTATTTGGATAAAAGAAGGTTGGATAAGTAGAAGGGTTTGTGGCATATTGAAAGAAATTCGTCGGATATGCTAACGAGGTAGAAAGTTGGTATGGATATGTTGTAGATTGATTTGTAACTGGGAATTGCAGAAATACTATCTGCACGGGAAATGTACGATTATGAAATTCTTCCTCAGTTTCATGGGATTCTTCAACTGAAGTGTCTTTATTAGCTTCAGTTTTTTTATGACGACGATTATGATGCTTATGATGACTGGATCTTGGTTCCTGTAAACATAATATTTTGACTTTTACTATTTGCGAAGAGAATCAGAATATAAGTACATGTATTTTTAACGTGTTTTCTAGCTGTTTTTACATGTGCACATAAATAATTAAACTTTCTTTAAAAAGTCAACTTTTATATTCTTTTTAAAATTACGCACTTTATGTATTTGTAGAATCAATGCTCATCTCTTTTAATGTGAATTTTATAATCGACAAGTTTTGACTTTTCAGTAATAAATTTTTGCAGTTGAGTTTAGTAAAGCGCTTGACTAATATATTTTGCTTTATACGCATCAAAAGATTCCAAACGCATAAACAAATATATATCATTTTAAAGATTATAAAAAAAGAAATTATTATAACACAACGGAGGTATTGAGTAAGAAAAGTAGATGACACAGTCAAGGTATCGTACGAAACAGTGTTTATTTTCTTAGTAAATAATATACACACATGAGAAAGATTAATGTTTTAAATAATGTTCTAGACGTTCGATTTGTCGGGTCCAATTTCTTTAGGTCATCGAAGAAGATAAAAAAGAACGATTAGTTCTGCACCTGTGCATGAAATCAAACATGTCACGTATTTAGTTCTGTTAGAATCAAACTATTTAATCCTCCTTAAGATATATTTTTACAAGATTGCGCAGGAATCTTTTGATTATTTTTCAGTGAAATTTGAAATTTCTCTTTTCAACAAGATCACAAATACTGCGCGATATCATATATTGACATCACAAAATCAACTTGACATAAGGTGAGATTTTGCTTTAATTATAGTACTCTCATTCAGTACTTACCGCACCGACCATGGGTGAAGTGACATCTCTTCTCACAATGTTGGAATTAAAGTGCGCGATCGGAGACACCTGATATACGTTGCCTTCCGATCTGGCCTGATTCAATCTTGCGCACCCGCATTCCAGGTCTGAAGCCTCAACAGGTCTAGTAATCTAGATTAAAAATATGTTACATTTCAGTATTATTAAAACTTCATTTAAGCAATGTATAATTGTATATTCAATATTTGAAATGTTATTATATGTGACTGATAATGATTAGGTTGACAAATTTAGAGAACTAAGAGCTCAAGAGAACTTAGAAGTAAAATAATTCAGCAAAAACAAAAAAAAAACGAATCAATAAGAAGCTAATTGTAACTATTTAAATAATGTCTGATACTAACCTCAAGAGCTGAGTCATCCAAGGGGATGATAGGATAAACAGATGTGTCCGCTAATTCAGGTTGAGATACGACTCGAACTGGATATAGAACTGGATATTTATGAGAAATTTTTCCTAGTGAAGGTGGAACCAAGGCAATTTTTCCCCTTCCGAATGATGGCGATGTGCAAGGAGCAGAAGGTATGTTGATAACTGGAGGAACTGGTGAAGGTTGCGGTGGGACTTCAATACAAGGCGGTAATACAGGAATTGTTGGCTGTAATATAGGTTGAAGAGCTGGCTTAGGAGTTGTTGTTGTTGGAGCTGGTGCAGGAGCTGGTGCAGGAGCTGGTGTAGGAGCTGGTGTAGGAGCTGGTTTAGGAGTTGGTACAGGAACTACACGAGGTGGTACAGGAGCTGGTGCAGGAGTTGGTGCAGGAGCTGGTGCAGGAGTTGGTGCAGGAACTACACGAGGTGGTACAGGAGCTGGTGCAGGAGTTGGTGCAGGAGCTGGTGCAGGAGTTGGTGCAGGAGCTGGTGCAGGAATTGGTGCAGGAACTACTACATTAGGTGGTAATGGAAAAGGTAGTAAAGGAGCTGGTAGAGGAGCCGGTTGAGAAGGCAACACTAATGGAGGAACTTGAACAGGAACGATATGGATCGGTGAAACTGGCTGAAGAATAGGCTTTTGAGGATCGCAGGGAATTGCTTCTTGTTTTCCATCTGAGTTGATTTGTACACAGAACGTCGTCGTTGATTTCTTGGCTCTGTCTTTTTCCTCGCCAGTTTCTTCTATTGTAAGCTCCTTGTTGGTAGTCTTAGTCTCGATAATCTTTGGCGAAGGTGCAGCCTGACAGGCGACCAGCGCCAGCAGGAGCAGAGTACAGCAACTCTTCAGATACATTCTATCGAAATAGTAGTCGAACTCGAACTGATGAAGCGGAATGAACGCACCGGGTTTTTATGGGAATTCACGATCAGAGCTCCTGACGAAATTATTTGTGACGTTTGCGAAATTATGCGAGCATCTTGATGTCTCGGCAAATTTTAATGCGTGGCTCAACAATGTACGCGTCCTCGTTATTGAGCGATTGCGGAATAACTTATGATGATATTTGAGCAATCATGAGCAACAGAAAAATAATTTAATTTAAAAACTTTCTCGATATTTTATGAAATATATTAATCTCCTCGTTTATTTATGCTATTATGCGTAAGCAATAGTTGAATAGAGAATACTATATAAAAAAAACAATCTAAACGATAGACCCAATTGTTTTGCATTGTATTTTATTTTTATACATATGTACATATATATTTACAATTACTCTGTATAAAATTCAACAATATTTTTCATGCTTCTTATTTATTTTAACGTTATGTTTTATTTATTTAAATCTCGGCGTTACAAGAACACTTCAAGAACGTGCTGTGTGTATTGGTAAATTGCAATATTACGCATATTGCATTTTTTTATTTATGTCGCAACAAACACGTGTCGCCGTTCGCAATTTTACGCGCACGTATCTTTGCTTGTTCATTAAATTCCACAGACTTGACTATATACAGTTTCGCAAAATTTTGCGTGTTCTATATCGTACTTGTGAAAGACGCATTTTTCTTTTTTTAGGTCATGTATGAGTAGTATTTTTATATATGTATAAACAAAATACACAAGTATCGATTATTTCATTATTCTTGTTTAAATTTTATGTTCAATATGAATAAAACATAAACACACAGTATTTAAACAAGAATAATAAAATTATTGATAATTATTCTTCAATAGTTTCGAGCAAGATCAAGGTGGTCCTGAATTTGCATTAAAGAAAAAAACAAGCCAATATATTTCAAGTTTTCTTCTATTAAATAGAATATATGTACAAAATTCTCTGTTGTATAGAACAATTATTAACAATAATTAGCAACTCTTCTATTGTTGTCGAGACGTGGAAAATTCTTCTGAAGATTTCGCTAACGATTTGATTGATTCCGTTGGAGGATTCTCAACATCATCTAGTAGATCGGGATCAAATCTTGTGAAAGTTTCATCTTGAGCATTGCTTTTCGCACTTTGCGTATCGATGACAGAATATTTTTCCGAATTCAAATTATTCTTGAGAGAAATCGAATCCTCGACGCGCATATTATTCTGCATCATTGTTTTGTCCTCGTAAACTCCGTCGTTCTTATTTCCCGCAAAATTTGCGTATAATATGTTGTCTTTATTTTCCGATGCTTCCCGCATTCCCAGCGATTTGACAGGATAGTTTGCATTATTCAAAGTGTTTACGGAAAACGTGTGTTTGGGAGTATTATAAGCGTTATTGGCATTAATTACAGATGGACGAATAATTGTACTGGGATACGTTTTGTCTTCGAGGATTACATCCTCGTCATCTCGAAGTAACTCGCTGTTATCTTCCTCGGGATATAATTTTCTTGCTTCTTGAAGTCCTTGCAAATCCGAAGATGAAAAATCTGACATGTCAGAGAGATCTTTATCAGTGATTCTGTTCCAATTATTCATGTTATAGATGATATAAGGATCGTAGTCTTGTTCAATCGTAATTGCGTCACTTTTTTTATTCTCATTTTCAAAAAGTTGTCGATAAAACTCGTCTTCATCCACGAGATGTTCGCTTTTCTCGTCTATCTCGTCCTCCAAGTGTCCAATATTCTTTTCTGTCGTAGGATACATTGGCGGCCAGTTATTTTCATTTGCCTCCGATCGTTCAATTTCCGTAGATCCCTGCGAATTCTTGCTAGCGATCATCTTCCAATCGAACGATTCTTCATTTTTTGATGGATTCGAGATACGTACATCCGGAAGGAGTGCGTAAGGATTATATTTAATTTGGTCATTATCTATCTTGGAAACAACTGTCTCGTCTTCTTTCTCGTCAGGATACACTTCTGATGAGAAGTCGGTTTTCGCCAAATTTGACTTTTGTTGCGCCCGTCTTGAGGATTCGATTGTATCTTTGATAATGTCCCAATTGCGAAGCAAGATATCCTTTATTGGCGGCTGAATGTTCAAATCCTTAGGAGAAATATTATAATTATCACGTTTGGCTTCCGCCAGATTGAATTTTGTAGGATTGTATATCACTGGAGGTTGGAGAGAATTTTGGCTGCGACTCGTCGACTCTTTCATCGCGTTCTTTTCCTCGTCTTCTCGGCGATATCGAAAAGTACTTGCGTCTCTTGGATAGAATTTTTGCAACAGGATGTTCGAAGCGCCTCTTAAATTGTTCCACAAGGGACGCTCGACGTTTCTGTCGACGCGATAAGAGACGGGCAATTTGCTCGCAGGAGTTTTCTCGCCTATCGCGTAAAAGATCGGAACTTCCGATCTCCGATTTTGTAAGGAAACGGGAACTTTGTTGCGAAGATTCGTGAAGAGCGTATTTTTCGCAATGTCCGAAATTTGCCTCGCTGGAAGAACGCGAGGATATCCGCTCGTCGGTTTGTTTTGCGAATAAGAAGTTCGCTTGTTCATATATTTTGGAAACGTGTTAAGATGGTCGGTGAAAGACAAATCTTCGCTCGCGGGTTCTCGCCGAAGAAAACTCCTGTGATTTCCAAAAGCCGGTGGATATTGATCCGACAGAAGATTTCTATCGCGCGCCGCATTCTTGATAAGTTCTTCTTGCGTTGAGTGAAAAGAATTTCTGAGCGAATTGACGGGCAAACTCTGCTCGTCCGATTGTAAATTTGCTCCTCTACGAGTATCCCTAAAACATTTCCGCACAAAAAGTTTTTTCACCATTCAAAATATTAAGTTTTTTAAATTTTTTACAAATACTATCTTTTAACTTTTGTAATTTCTTAAAGTTCTATAACTTTTTCATATATTTGTGTGTACATGTACTTATATATTTAAATTGTTTTCTCACCATGGTAATTGGACAGTCAAGGCTTCCGGACAGTCTTGGCTGCACGACGGACAAGATCGTTTGAGAATTGTTTGCAACGATCCGCGAACCAAGATCGTGCTCGCTAACCAAAAAAACAACAAATAAGAACTTTGTCTCGACATATTTAATCGTAGTTTGTAACGCCGGAATCGGAGACGGCGGCTCTTTATAAACTCTAGTGATGCAGCGCAAGGACACGCCGATCCGGAAGTAAAAATTTGTTTCTCGCGTTGCATCAAAAACTCGTTTATGTTCTCTTCTTCTTGCATACATCCGTTAAACTCGAAAGCAAAAAATCGTTTGTTTATTCACGGTTTATATTTCCGCTTTTTCCTTTCAGACAGGATGCGGGTGACGACATAATATCGCAGAAATCTCTGAACGCGGTGAAGGAACTTATACATTTTTTGAAGAATCGTAAGATTTTTTTTTTATACACATGCGTTTTCATAAAAGATACATAAACCACAGAATGTTAATTTATGCAAATATAAATTCTCTCTAATAACATGTCTATGTTAAGCTGTTTTTTAACAAATTGGGAACTCAAAAATGGTTTTTTATTCTGAAGATTCTACAGTGGAAGGATTATTTCGACGTGCAGGACGTCGCGAGCTTCGACAACATATTCTGAATTCTCTGAAAAAGGGCCAGAAGCCGCACTTCGAAGATTCGAACAATGCGGCTCTGGAATGCGCGGCAGCTTTGCAAATTTTTCTCAGCCGTTTGAAGAAGCCAATTATGCCGCAACATGTGCAAGAATTAATCCTTGGTACATTGTTATTATTATTGTTTATTAACAAAACGTTAAATAAAAAAGTTGTTGCGCGTCATTAAATTGTGTAAAGTTCTACGGTGTTTCTCTTGTAACCATAATAATTTATTTATCGTTTAAAATCGTGTTATGAAAACGCAATGTTCATCGAAAATATACACGTGAAGACTTCGCGTCAGCAAAATTCAAGCTTCATATTGAATTTCTATATCGTGACATCACTGTCGCATAGACTTTGCAACTTATTTTAATTCCTAACATCTTTTAAATAGATGTTTTTATTACTTCTATTATATTTTCTTTTATTTTAAATATTTCGATAGAACAAGAGAATTTTTATAAAAACTGTAGAGAGAGAAGCGTAAATAAAATAAATTTAACAAAATATTATATATATTATAATTCTTGTGACTATAGCTGACAATCCTGGCGTAGAAGCACAAGTTATAGCCCAGGATGCCTTAGGACTCATTAGACAGGACGTTAGCGGTCGACACGGCGAGCTCTTGACCGGTGTCCTGGATCTTTTGAGACACTTGACTCTGTCAGGATCTCCGTCCGAGTGTTCCGAATTACGTGGATCTCCTCTGCCCATCGCTCTTTTGCCAGTGTTTTTTAATTTATCGGTGATGATATGCTGTTTGAATTGCTCTGAACATTTTACGAGATTCGTTATTCCATAGATAAAAATTCAAATTTTAAAAAATTTTTGTATTTTAATTTAAAAAAATTGTTTTTACAGCCTAGCGACTTAATGAAGTGGAAGCAAGTCGCAGCCAGATTTAGCGAATTAATTACGGAAGCCGCGATGCAACTTCATCGGGATGAACAGCGCGCCGTACGGACAGAAACTGTGTTGAATTCCGTAAAAAATTTCTGCTCGAAGACTTGGTATAGTTTTTTTTTTTAAAGCAGTTATATCTTTATACATTACATTTCTTTTTTTAGACAGCATCGCCTTCGTCAGAAGAGGAATCTGAGGAATTAACGAGGTTGCAGGAACTTTCTTTATTATATCCCATTGTCCGACTTACAAATCACTCTAACGCTTGTGAGACATTTATCCTAACTTCAATATTTATATTATAATTTTGTTAACGAACTTTTGACGGATGTCACCATCAAAATTCTGTTGGCAGCTCACGTTGGCGAGATAGCACGTCTTCTCATTACACCGTTACAACATCCCGCTGTCAGCAGATTACATCCCGCAATTGTTAATCGTAACAGACAATAATCACAGATAAAAGGAACAAATCTTAATGGTACAAATAATAATATATTGTAGTGTTGGAATCTTGTTTACGTAAATTGACCGAGTGCTTTTATTTGTAATTCGAGTGAAAACCATTGTGATGTGCACGTGTTGCTAATAAAAAATAAATGCCGATTATCTCGTTAATGTTAACAATAACGTTTGAACAAGCATCAGGAGTAAATTTGCAAACACATATATTTTCGTGTGCTTTCATACATATAGAACATTCATTAAAACTTTGATACATTAAATTAAGTGTACGTATATACATATGTGTATATATGTATACGCACATATATACACATATATAAACACACTGAGTACAGTTTTGCATAATAGAAACAATTTGCTACTAATAAAACAGAATTTATATTTGCATGTACAATTTGATCTAAGAAACGTGCGGTTGAACTTGATCTTCGAAAATTCTCTCTCTACAAAAAAAAAAAAAAATCCTATGTCAAAGTGATGTTTGATCCCATCACCACGTTTAGAGCTGTGATTTTGTTAGATGATCCCGAGATTTTTAAGCGTGCCACCTAAACGCATATGCAGTCTTCTATATGTATATATATATATATATATCGAGATGGAAATAAAAATTGTTTCACGACGAAGTTTGCGTATATGAAATACATTACGTATGTATACGTTATCTCAAGAAATGTAGCGATCACATTAAACACAATTTCCTTTCCGTATTGATTTTTCATTGCACAATATTAATCGAGACATCGAAGAGCTACAACCAAAGTATCTAAACTCGATTGTTGTATTACGGCTAATTACGGCTACGACCAGGAAAACCACGATCTCGACTGAGTGGGCGATTTCGCGGTCGGTGTGGTTGGCATGGACGAAGTTGGCGTGCCTGTTGGGTTCTCGTTGACCTGTTGATTCTTCAGTCTTACCTTTTCATTCGTCTCGGCTTGCATTTTCTGCTCGTATTCCCGCACATCATCCAGGGTCATATCGTACCATTCGTCAATCCAAGCGAAAGCTTGTCTATGACCCAGCACCAGGATATCTCGTATACACTAGAAGATCATAAAACACGAATAATCAATGCGAACAAATAAGCGCGCACACTTGTCTCTCGTCTCAGGCAAACTTACTTTGTGTATAAATTCTTCTATTCGCGTCTGCATGCCCCACACCTCGAAGGAAGCGTGAACCAATTTGTATGAGCACATTATGGGTTTTGTTGTTTCTCTCCAGCCTTCGACCAGAGGACCGCGGCCTGTTCGTTTCGACTGGAAAAACTTCGGGTCCTGTTACAAACAACAAGAGATGTTAAAATAAAAATGTAAAACTAAAAATTAATCGCGCGGCCGATTATTGCTTTCGCGAACTCACTTCCTCCTCCTTGTAATGCTTCGCGGAAAGCTCATCGTACGCGATATCCACAAAATCTACTTCCCGATGAATCAATTCGATGGGCGATAATCCTAAGCACTGTAATGTAACGACATTCTCATTAGAGCAACGAAATATTTCTGTATTTCAAGGGAACGTTAGTTACTTACATTTTCCGTAGAGCCGTTATTATCTTCGTATCGTGTATTTATTTCTATGTGAAATTTTGGTATGAAGGAACACTGAAAAGAAAGAGAAATGTAACGGAGAATCTTATAACAATCTACTTATGCGCCAATTGTTACTTACAGTGTATTCTGCATTTATCACAAAGGACCCATGTGAGGAAATATTGACAAAAACAATGTTAATTAAAAAGAACCAACTCTCTTTTCACTTAATTTTCATTAAAAAAAAAAAAAAAAAAATATATACAACACTTCAAGATCTTATTTTTATCAAAATTATCGTACTGTATAAAATTAGCTGTACCTGTGATAGTAAAAGGATAATAGTTCCATGCTTTCTCAGTTACATAAAATATTCTTGGCAAAATAGATTGCACCCAATAGGGAAGTTTACTGCAAAAACACAAAAAAAACAATTAAGACACTTGTAATGTTTTTGTGATAAAAGAATATGATACAGTTGCGTGAATAAGGAATTTACCTAGAGAGATGGATTCTTTTTTCGGTATACTGGCCTTTTCCGTGAACGGGGTCTTCGCAAGCAGTATTTTCCACTACTTCGACACCTTCGTCTTTATCGGATTGCTCATGACTATGCCTAGCGATCATGTATAATTGGCCGATACGGTACTGTAAAATAATCGATTGACACAAAAGTTTGTTTAAAGATCTTATTTTCAGAAAAACGAATAAACAGACAAGTTTGACACTACGCTACAACGATTTTTGGACAAACAGCTGATCTTCTCGAATAAATTATCGAACCGAATAATTTTAATAAATATTATATAAAGGTTATACCTCTTCTGTAGTGAGCGGCATACAAATACGATATTCCTTCGTGAGAACCATGTTTTTTCTTTTTCAATTATCCTCGATTTCTCGACGATGACTGATCGACACTATCGGCGACTTCGCGGGCTTCAAATGTCGCGAACTATCCTCTGAGTAAATATTCGCCCAAAAAAATCAACTTCGCGTATTTTAGCGTCCGACTGATGCGTAAACAATTTTTGTTGCAACAATCTGATCAGTGAAGTTCGCCGCGGTTTGCCGTTTTCGCGCGACAATCGATGAGCGTTTCGGCAACGTGCCGACGAGAAAATCACAACACGACAGTTGGCACCGCGTGTCCCGGCCCGATGATTCCCCAAAGAGACGAATCAGACGATAATTTCACGTGTTACGTGTACAAAATCGTGCGGACAACAAATTTACGTAGTAGGATGTGCAGATAACATTGTCGCGGCTGTGCAACATGCGATGGTGAGGATAAGAAGCGGCGAGAGTCAAGCAGTTGCTAGGTCTCGGTGTGAAAAAAGGAATACGGGCGTAGAATCGCCGAACATCGGCGCCAATGGCCTACGAAGCGCTATGGCACGAGTACATGCAAATGCCCGTGGTGACGCGGGCTTACACCACAGCCTGTGTCATCACGACCCTCGCAGTGGTATTTATCCTACTTTGTTTTTTCTCCTTTACTCGTGTGTGACAATTCCACGTATCGGTTTTTCCCCGTTGACACGCGCGTCACCGAGCGTGTTTCTCTCATCATCGCGTTTGTTCTGTCAGTTTCGCGGACTGTTGCATATCCGTATTTAATTCGAACGTCTCTTTAAATTTTCCCACCGTAAAGAATATTTTTTGCTTATCAAATAAATTGACGTGATCGCTTGATACATTTCAGCAATTGGACTTGGTATCCCCCTTTCAACTGTATTTCAATCCCATTCTTATTGTAGAACAGTTTCAGGTAAGAAAATTGCATGTATATATGCAAATTACTAAGCAAAGTACAACTTATCAAGTGTGTATTATGTAAGAAAGTTATCTTAGCAAAACAAGCAGCACTTTTTTGCACGTGTTTACATGTGTGCGTTATGTTTATATGATGATTTTGACATTTGGAAAAATTTGCTTTCAGATATGGCGGTTAATAACAACATTCCTGTTCTTTGGAAATGTCGGATTCAATCTACTATTCAACATGATATTTACATACCGGTACTGCCGCATGTTAGAGGAAGGGTCTTTTCGAAGAAGAACAGCTGATTTTGTAATGATGTTCATCTTTGGTGGATTGTGCATGATTGTATCCTTTTCACATATTGATCGTTGTGTTTGCTATCTAAAATAATTGCGAAATTTTTGAGAAAAAAAAAAAAAAATTTATTCCTCAACCATCTACAGACTTGTGCGTTTTTTGTCAATCTGCTCTTCTTGGGGCACGCATTCACAATAATGCTAGTGTACGTGTGGTCGCGACGAAATCCATTTGTCAGGATGAACTTTTTTGGACTTCTAAACTTCCAAGTGAGTTCTAACTCTTGATGAGTTGCGCGATCTTGCTTGATATGTTTATACTCAAACGTTACAAATGCTTCCAAGAGACGCAAATAATTTGTTCGATTGATAATAACTTTTGTCTTTGTAGGCCCCTTATCTACCATGGGTGTTGTTAGGTTTCTCCGTACTGCTCGGCAATACAATATGGGTTGATCTTGTTGGAATGGCAGTAGGACATACTTACTATTTTTTCGAGGATGTATTTCCGCGATTGAGAGGCGGTTTCCGCATTTTAAAAACTCCGCAAATACTGTGAGTAATATTTCACACATTACAGTTTTTTTTTTCCGTAAGAACGAACAAAATTAAACCTTGATTGTTACTTTAAAAATCAAATAAAAGTTTTAATGACAAATACAGAACGTACATATGTATATGTGCGATAAGCTTTGCTTCATTTTTCTAGTAAGACTTTGTTCGATGCACATCCATTATTCGACGAAGATCCGGATTATATGCCACCACCGGAAGATAGGCCAGGCGGCTTTAATTGGGGACAGGAAGCTAATGTACAGTGATAAAATTCAGCAGTTCTCATCTCGCAAGAGGAAAGATGCTGTTTTTTTTTTTTTACGTCAAATAGTCCAAAAAAAAGAAAAAAAAAGTGAAAACCGCGCGTTTCTATCGTTCCTTCGTGTATTTAGTTTTTATGATACATAAATTATTGATAACATTCTGTATGCGTATTCGTACAAGTTCTTCGCTATTCGTTTTCGCGTACGGAGTCCAGTTTCTATCGAAGATATTAACTTGTAGAAGCCGCATCTGATGTTTCTAGCACTCTTGCAAAAAATAATAATGGATTCAAATCGAATCGATTTATATTAAATGCAATATATGATAGATTCAACAAATTAAATCAATTTAGTATAAAGTAAACAAGTCGAAAAGTGTTGTTGTATTTCTCTTTCAATTTCTTAGAAAGAAAGAGAGAGATGGAAAGAGAAAAAGAGCGATATTATAACAGAGCGATATGTAACAGTTGAAATTATAACTGTAAAAAAAAAAAATTAGTAACTTTTTAGTTTTTTTTTTTTTTCCGGGTACAGGATGTACATACACGGGCTGTTTGCATGTATGATTGTAATGTTGGGGATATTATATTATAGTTTATTTCAACTTAACATTTGTTGTAGCAATTTTGATAATGAATATAGAAAAAACAAATTTGCGCGAATCTGTGTATAATATTATATAACCGAGTTTTTGCAGTTTGATCGAAGCGGCATTTTTTATTTAACTAAATTGGCATTCCAAAGGGATTACACCCTGTGTCTATCAAATACAAATTTTTATTTATGTGTGCACGGAGAATTGTGACTTTTCAATCGCGCGAATTAATTTAGAACTCTTACTGTTGTCTCGAGAAGTCGAGATTAATTTTTATGGTAAAAGCGGTATTTGCGATCGGTGGTAATTTTTTTTTTTGTGATACATTTTACCATGCTCGTAGTTCTATAAACTATCTAACTGGACGAGGGAAGAAGAAAACGAGGGAGAGAATGCCATTGTGCAAGAAAGACTTTCAAAATGTATAAATTAAAGCATTTACTTTAGTATTGTAGGAATGTAATTTAATCTAGGCAACATCTACAAAGTACAAATCGTTAAAAATATAAACATAAACTAAAGAAATAGAGGTATGTCGTGTGTGTGTGTATATATGTACATATAATGTGTATGCACATGTATACACACGTATGTACATACTATATATATATGTATATATATATATATATTATACATATATATATATATATATATATAGACACTTCCTACACTTTGTTGATATGTGTATATTGTGTACTATGTGAATATATAATGGAGAGAATTGCATTGATTACAATTACTGACCTTTTCTGTGATTCTCTTGTATGTTTTGCGCAATGGTATTGCAATATCCTGTGGTAAACAAATGTGAATTTTAACACTGATCGCTTCTAAACAGTCAAAGCAAATTGATTTTTTTTTGCAACCTACTGATTTAGATAAGAAATTTATAAGAACTCGCGATTTTTCCGAGGATAATATAAATAATTCATTTCGTTTTTTTTCTTATTATTATTTTGATGTCCGAGAGTCTCGAGCTAGAAGTTCACTGATCTTTTAGTTTTTGTTTTTGGTTGGGATATAGAAAATGACACACGTATATAAACAAAAAAGTCCGTAAAGGAGAATTCTCTACTTTTCTTAAAACCTGCACACACACATATATCTCACGTGTATTCTTTGTATACTTTTGGCTTCCAGGATCCTAGGATGTGTTTTAATCTTTCACAGAATTATAAATTCGTTGAATGTTTTACTTCACGAATCTTCGCGTGTTGGAACACTTGTAGCCTCACAAAATTTATTTATTAACGATCTTGACACGGATATTCCGCAGTCTTGACAATCCTAGGATTCCTAGCGCCTTCTTCTTCTTCTTCTTATTATTATTCTGACAATCAATGTAACTAACGACGATTATATCTTTGATTGTTTATTATTAGAACGTGTATTTGCATTAACTCTTTCAGAACCTTATTAAATATATTATACAGAGAATAGATTGTATAGTTTTAAACGTCACAATTTTTTGTAAATTGTTTGATCTCTTGTTTTTTACTTTCGGACTGTTTTTACACGCAGTTTTATATATATATATATATAAAAAAAAGCAAATCCATAAGACAAAAAAAATTTCGAAAAATTTCGAGCCGAAGAAAAAACACAAAAGTTACAGCTGCTGTACCAAAAAGCATAGGTGCTGAAAGGGTAAATCAATGAAGCACGTTTGCGATTGCCAAAGAGTACGTTAATGATTATCAAAGTGCTATAAAAGAAACAATAAAGAAGTAGAATAACAAAATAATTTTACAAAACCATTTATTTCGATTTAAATAATAAATGATTAGCGTACTAGGATTAATATAATAATGTATAACTAAAAAAATACACGTACACAATGATATGGACTATAATACAATGATCGTCGGGGAGTCTATTGTACAACTTTTGTTTCTTATGTTTTGTGTTATATTGCCACTGTTGCTAAGAGCACCGTGATGTCATCCGGCTTACCACCTGAAAAAGTTCGCATAATTTTGTTCTCGTGTGTTCTTTTGTGTGTTCTTAAACTTTGCGGTTAGTAATTACAATGCAATAACAGAGTTTTAAAATACAACTGGTAAAAACTGGTAAAAACTATATTCCAATTTCTTTCATGAAAAAAAAAAAAAAAAGAAAATAAAGAACACAAGGAAATCATCAATTCATCGCTTTTCGTACAAACGTGAATATGAGTTTCTTTTCGTACGCACCTATTGCATCAATCCCATTCTCTCGAGCACTTTGAGCAAATGGAGATAAGAACGCGTCATCGAAGGCCAAGCGTCGCGCCATCCACGCTATCGTGTTAGCAACGTACTGTATCTTCGTCGGATCCTTCTCGCCTTCGATCTTCTGCATTTCGGTAATTAGCAACTGGTCAGGCACATTGTCAAATACCCCGTCTGTCGCTAAAAGAATTACATCGCCGTCCTCGACTCCGAAACTTGAAGTGTCGGCAGACTCTGGACTGTAAGAGATGAGAAAGTTTTGTTACGTCTAATTTTTTTTTTTTTTTTTTTTTTTTTTTCACAGCAATTGTCACATTTCTCAAACGCAATGATATGTAGTTACAATACACAAAATTTGTAAAATTGATTTACCTGTCACGAAGTACTAGATTAGAATGTCCTGGAGGTGGCAGAGACAATTGAAAAGGTGTGTTGAAGTAATGCTGTTGCTCTGAAGAGCGGTGCACCACCTCACCTTTACGCACAACTACAAATCCACTATCTCCTATATTAGCTGCATAAATGCTGCTGGTCTCTTTATTGAGAACTATAACGCATGCGGTGCTGCTACCTGTGTACACAAAAATTGATTGATATCGCAAACAAATCAATCTTTGTGACATTTGTGTAAGTATTTGATCATTAATTAATTTTCTTGCCTAGTATTGGTTGTTTGTTTTCTAATAATTCGTAGTAACTACGTGCTAATAAACCAGCTGGTTCTGTAGGTGTAAATTTGCCTAAGGAGACTAGCCTCTCGCAAGTTCTCATTAAGAAATTGGAGAACTCTCCCGGATCAATTCCGTAATGCCGCCATCCACCAACACCGTCAGCCACACCTAAAAAAAAAAAATTGCAATATAAAAAAAATTAATTCTCCATTTATCCCCACGTGATTGTTACTGTCTCTTTACTCTCTCGTTCGCAAGATATATTACAGAGAGAAAGAGATTGCAATAACACCAATTCTTATAGAATCAATGTGACACTTTATGCCAAAGAAAATAGAAAAAAAAAAAAAATAGGACAAAAAGAAAAACTAGAAGAGACTAATTGAATTGGCTAATGCGAGTCAGGTATAATTGCGAAGAAATCGTTCAGTTCTACCTCACCTATAACTTCGGCCGTTCTGAATTTAGCGGTGAACCAGGCGTCATCACCGAACTGACCCCTGCACAACCGGCTCCGAGCAAAGTCCTTCGGAAAACCGCAGACGGCAGAGATGAAAGAGACCTCGCGGCGCTTGCCGCTACAGGCGACAACCGCGTTCGATTGTTGTTCGGTGCCACACGCGTTGGTGTAGCTCGCGATGCCGTTCCAGAGCGCGCGCGACAGCAGCCGTCCAGTCCAGTAGATGGATTGCATCGCGCGTTAGTTAGCTAGGCGTTGCGCTCAGAAACGATCAGCGCACAACCAGCACCAGTAGTACCGAGGTCGACAGCATCATTCAAGTCGTTTTGCTCTACTTGGCCAGGATGTCTCGTGACAGATCTTCACGACCGTTTCGATGTCATTCTTTGTTCCGTCTACACGTTCTATAGAATGTTATTGGCCAAACACGGCCGAGGAATCGTAAAAAAAAGAAACCTGGGTCAGTGACGATCCCTCCACTTATCGCTCCTCCGCTAAACTGAATTGAACTAAATTACGAAAGGATTGGCCAACTTCGTGCGCGATCACGTGGCGCGCTGCTATCGGATCCAATTAAGCTGCGGTCCGTTTCATGCTTAATCGCGCATTTATCTGTAGTATATGTCACGTATACTATAGATAAATGTGCGCTTAAGCATGAAACGGACCGCAGCCCAAGTCAACAGGATGCGTTCCGCTTGACGAGCGCAACGATCGCGAACGCAAACCGGATCGACAACGTTCGATCGTATTGGTCCGCGTGGTCTAGGGACGTTTTTGCGAGTCAAGATATCTCGGCGTTGTGGAAACACAAGCTTAAGCAAAACTTGAAGATCCTCTCTCGGTTGTTCTTACCGCGTGGTTTCTCATGGCGGAATACGAGCGGAATTAGCATATGCGTGCGAACATGCATGCGAACGGGCGCACGTGTAAGTTATGACCGATGATGTTATTATTTCGGCGCTTTTCGCGGTTTTAATAATGTGACAGAATATCACAGCTGGACAGTTTGTTATCAAATTTAAGAAGGGTTTTTGCTTGGGTTGTTTGTAAGCTCGAAGATGAGTACTATTCTGGAGAAGATCGCCTCCATCGAGGCCGAGGTAACCCTTCGATTTCGCTGGAACAAACGATTCTCGCACTGCGCGGATTGTTTTCACTCACATTGATCTCTTTCAGATGGCCCGTACTCAAAAGAATAAAGCTACCTCTGGCCACTTGGGTCTGCTGAAAGCTAAGCTAGCCAAACTCAGACGCGAGTTGATCACTCCGAAGGGTGGCGGTGGGGGTGGCGAGCAGGGTTTCGAAGTCGCCAAAACCGGTGACGCTCGCATTGGATTTGTCGGTATGTTCATTAAAATTGTGACATTTTTTAATGACACATTTTGTTCTCATAGTTTTACGAACATTGGTTTTTATAGTCAGTTGATGGTTTACAATATCTGCATTTGTCTTCTGTCAATTTAACAGATAGAATCTTGTTAGTATGATATTTATATTTCTTATTTGAATTATATGACAAAGCTCTCTCTGTTTATGTGATGAAAATATTATTTTATAAGAAAGACACTTCACATAGGCTTCCCATCTGTTGGAAAATCCACATTGCTGAGCACACTTGCCGGTGTTTACTCAGAGGTAGCAGAATATGAATTCACAACACTCACAACTGTTCCCGGTTGTATAAAATACAAAGGTGCAAAGATACAGGTAAATTTGAATAATTTTGGATTTGCATCTGTATGTGTATATCCGTTTGCAAGAATCTTATTCTAAATAATTGTTATTTTAAAGTAAAACTTGAAGTCAAACTTTGTGTGTGCAAAAGAAAAAACAAGTTGAGATTGTAACGCAATGTGTCTTGCAGTTGTTAGATCTCCCGGGAATTATAGAGGGTGCGAAAGATGGTAAGGGACGTGGTCGACAAGTTATCGCTGTGGCGCGAACTTGCAGCTTGATTTTTATCGTACTGGACGTGCTTAAGCCACTCGGGCATAAACGTTTGATTGAGCACGAATTGGAAGGTTTTGGCTTGCGACTGAACAAACACCCACCAAATATCACTTTCAAGAAGAAAGATAAAGGTGGTATAAATCTACAAGTTATGGTAAGAAAAACTAAAAGTTAATTTTATTGATTCGTTTTAATGATCTAGCAAAATATTCAAAACCTAAAGAAGCTTTGTCGTAACCGTTTCAGTGTCCTCAAACCGAACTCGACTACGATACGGTGAAAATGATCCTGTCAGAATATAAAATAAGTAATGCTGATATCACGTTAAGGTATGACGCAACCTCTGACGATCTGATCGACGTTATAGAGGGAAATCGCGTTTACGTCCCTTGCATTTACCTCTTAAATAAAATAGGTAAACTTGTCTAAATTAAAAATTCAGACGATAGATCTGCGCCAAGAAATATTTCTAAATAGAAATTTTTTCTCACAGATCAAATTAGTATAGAAGAATTGGATGTTATTTATAAGATTCCACATTGCGTACCGATATCGGCTCATCATAAGTGGAACTTCGACGATTTGTTGGAGAAAATGTGGGATTACTTGCAGCTCGTTAGGATGTAAGTTTATAATCACACCGTCTCATCTCTCATTTCATTAAGTTTTAAATCCATTCATGTGTATTGTTTTCATTTTAGTTACACTAAGCCGAAAGGTCAACTCCCGGACTACAACGCACCTGTAGTATTAAACACCGAGAAGCGAACTGTTGAAGATTTTTGTAACAAACTTCACAGATCGATAGCGAAAGAATTCAAATAGTAAAATCTTCATATTTTATCTCGATCGTTTGAGAAAAGATTTATTAATGTTCTTAATGAACTGAATATTAACTTTATTTATTTTCTTTGCAGTGCGTTGGTGTGGGGTTCATCTGTGAAGCATCAACCGCAGAAGGTGGGAAAAGATCACCTTCTCTGTGACGAGGACGTTGTACAGATCGTGAAGAAAGTGTGATATGTTTCTTTTTGCATTTTTTTTTGTCATTGCTCAGCAGCGCAAATAAACGTTACTTTTAAAGAAGTTTCGTGAAGTCTATAAAGAGATCGAGAAAAAAATAAACGAGGAGCTTATCTTGGCATCATCAGAAGCGCGCATCTATCAGGTTTTACATATGTAAAGGTGTGTAAAAATATTACAAATAACTTCGAGATCTATATTTTATATGTGTCATATGTTTTCTTTAAAAAAAATGAATATATATATACAATACATATAGCAAAATAAAATCTGTTTTTTCTATCTTGAAGGTTTACGCGTATTGATTGTCGGCGATTTTTAGGTATCAATATATCTGATTATGTCGTAATTGATGTCTAGATAAGCAGAAGATATTTGTGTTATCTTAAAAAACAAAAGTGATAAAATATTTATGTACATCGTAATTCAGTATTTTTACAATACAGCACACACACACACACACGCACGCACGCACACACACAGTCATATAATTTCGCACGAATTAAAATTATTCACAGAGCCCTTTCAATATGTATTCCTTTCTTTGCTGATCCAACAATTTTTCCAAGTGTTCGCATCTCGAATCGGCGTCCTCGAGTTTTTTATTGAGTTTTTGGATAGTTAGAATCTTGCGAGTAACCACAAGTTTTATCCTAAAACAGAAAGAATTATTTTGTATCGACAAAAGACCCCGAGAAAAGAAAAAAAATCACTAATGTAGAACGTGAAAAGTTAAATAATAACGATCCAATCGATTAGTTAACGTAGACGTTATTAGTTTAAGATATTTCTATTGTCTAGTTTTGATCTGCAGCGTTTATTAAAAATTAATATTTTGTTGTATGTTTGTTAAATTGTGACTTTGCTCTTTTCGATCATTTTCTTGTTCGTTGTCAATTTTTTATAATTGGAATACGCAAATATCTTATGTGTAATCTATTAAGTTTTGGCAATATATTTTTTATATTCATATTTCAACCTGCTCTGCAACTGTGTCATAAATTGATCTCTACTAGCGTTGTTCCGAATTATTTCCTGTTGAAGCGACGCGATCTTTTCTTCCAATTCTCGTT
The DNA here is from genome assembly GCF_002006095.1 of Pseudomyrmex gracilis. Classification (NCBI taxonomy): domain Eukaryota; kingdom Metazoa; phylum Arthropoda; class Insecta; order Hymenoptera; family Formicidae; genus Pseudomyrmex; species Pseudomyrmex gracilis. The sequence goes on from NW_018020613.1 coordinate 861,117, forward strand.
TTTCCATATCAAATTCTCGCCTCGCGATATCTCTCGCATCGTTCTTCTCCAGTGTCAGTTTTGCGATCATCTGTAAACCGATCGCAAGTTGGCTACTATGAAAGAGAACGCATAACTAAAAATATTCGGTATTGCGGAAACTCACGTCGTTCATGTTGCACGCGTTGGACATGCATTCCTTCAATTTACTTTCTGTTTTTTCCAAATCGGTTTCTGTATCTTTCAGTCGTTGTTCCAGTAACAGCAATTTGTTTTTATGAACGTTCTCACTTTTTACCGCGGATTGAAATTTCGCGTCGTAATCCTCTTTCATCAATCTGAGAGAATCATCCCGACGGAATTAATTTTGTTTATAATTTAATGCTCGTAAAATAATACAATCTAAAAAAAAAAAGCTTACTCTAACTTATTGTCAAAACTTCGTTGCAACTTGGCTCGCATTTCGCGATATTCCTTTTCCAATCTAGCTATAGCAATTTCTATCTGCCTGTCTCTTTTCTTCTCGCACTCGTCGCGAATCATCGTTTCCGTTCTCGCAAAATTTTCGCTTTGTTCCTTTTTATATCTGTCCGCCCACGCGAGCCATTCCTTTCTCAGGGATTCCTCGAAATTTGTCCTAGCAGTTTCGTGTTGCTCCTTTAATTGTTCTGTTTCTTTCTATAAAAAAAAATAAAAAAAAGTTTGATAAAAGTTTTTTTATTAACCGCAGGAAAATAAATTTTTTGTAAAATAAACCTGGAGATTTAATTGCATTTGTCGCATCATCGCGCTTGTTTCCTCCTCGCGTTTTTTCTGCTCCGCAACAAGCATCGATCTCTCTTTCTCGTAATGTTCCGCGACAATTTTTTGCTGCGTTTGGAAGTGTGCCTCTTGCTCTTCCAATTTCTCTTTGTGTCTAAACAACACAGTGTAATTTTATATAAACATCCCTCCGAATATAAAATGTTAAAAGGTAACTACAATCGACAACACGACACACGATCGTCTACCTCGCCGTCAGTATATCTTTTTCCTTGGCTAATATTTTCTCGTGAGTGTCCGTTAACTCGATTCGCAGTTGTTCCAGTTGCTGATTCGACCTACGCATTGCGCGCAATTCGGCGTCCTGCAGCTCCTTAACATGCGCAAATCTCAATTCCTGTATCTCCCGTTGATGTTGTTCCATCATATTGTGCAACTCCGGTTCCAATCCTTTCACCGTCATTTCCTACAAAAACATTACCTTATTGCGTAATGTCTAAATCGTGTATATGATAAAAAAATAATTGACCAGAGAGCGCGGCACCTTGATTTTTGAAGTTTTCATCTCGAGCCATCGCTCGCGCCGGATCTTCTCAGACGCCGCCATGTTTTCTTTCGCGCGTTGTAACTCGACAGCGTGTCGTTCGGCGATCACTTTCAAATCACGCTGAATCTTCTGTTCCATTTCCTTTATCTGCTTGACCAAAGAGTCGCACGTTTGCGTGAGATCTGTTTTCTCTGCAATTAACTGTTCGATAAATTTTTGATGGCGTTTTACGATCGTTCTGTACTTGTTCTCCAGTTCCCTGATCTTAGTAGTGTGACACCGTTTTTGCGCCGCCATTTTATCGCACGCCGCTTTGCGCTCGGATTTCAATTGATCCTTCAAGCATTCGATCGTCGCGTTCTTCTCCTCGATCTGCAATCTCGCCGTCTCCAAATCGTCCTGTTGATGCCCGAGATTCGAGCAATTTTGCGTGTTGCATCTGCGTCCAGGAAGCAACAAAGTTTTACATAGATTTTCTCGTCATATATTAAATTTATATTTTAATCGTCTGTGGTTAATTATTAAATTATTTTTTCTCACCTACTCGAATTTTGACGAGACAGAACAACGGCTGTTCCGCTATCGGTGATGATGTTCGTATCTTCTAGGAGCGAGAAAACATCGGAAAAACAAGTTTAGAGAGATATGCGACAAGTGTAATAAATTCAAATATTTGTACAACTAATCTGTTTAACATATCGGTACCATTGTCGAGTGTTCCCAGCAAGGACATTATGTCCTCGTAAATTGTAATCGATCCGCGCTTGTCTTTCGTGACATCTCTCTCCGGTTCGATCTGCGCATTTCGATTTCCAATGACACAGTAGAATTTTATCGCATTTTACTTAAATAATATTACAACAATACAAATCTCTTTGTATACGTTTCACACTCCGCAATTTTTTTTCTTTTTTTTCTTTTTTTTAGACATCGACTTCAGGTGTAAAAACTTCTGTCGCTTACTTGTTCGGAGTAATTGAAGAATACCGATTCCGGATTGACGTCGTACTTTAGGTCGACGGCCGGCGAATTCATTCGATTGCAATCCGCGATGTCGACATTGCCGTCTTTTTCCAACTGGGTTATCATACTGCACAACTGTTCGATCGGCTCGATTAAGTTCTGATTGAAATCGCGCTTTTCTTCGCGCAAATCCTTCATTTCCATTTCTTGATTTCTATTGTATTGATTTCGCGCGAATACAAACGAACTCGATCGCGTCGCGAATGAGAGATCAGTCTGAACTGATCGGCAAACTTGCGTGCGTCAATGATCGGCGATTGCCATAGCGATGCGATGGCACACGCGTCGTAAACAAGGGGGAAAGAACGCGTGTTCTTTTTCGCGTGTTTCCGACACGCGGCAAAAGTTGAATCGCGAGTTCGGAGAAGTTTATTCTCCGATCGATTCGTTCTCTTGACTCGATTCTTTATTTATTTTTTATTTTTTTTTTTATTTCATTTTCAATTCACAGGAGCTCACGGGAGAGATTCTTCCCTCTCTCGTGATCTACGACGAAGAGTCTCTTATCACGGGACCGCAAGCGATTTTTTATCATCGCAGAGTACCCAAGAATTGTGTTGACTTTATCGTTGGAGAGGGTGCACGTTGAAATTCTCTCAGGATTCATCACCGACGCAACCCGCGACCAAGCCACCGTCGGTGGTGGTGGCACTTTTCACGTAGTCGCGGGTGTCCGCTATCGGTGGCGCTTTCGCGGGGCGAGGTTTCCTAGGGGTTTTGGGTGGCGACAGAGGTGGGTAAACGGCAGCTGGCAGCGGGGCGGACCGGGGACGTTGGAGTGTATGTACGTGTAGAGGCGGCACTTCCGACCCCTCGCGGCGTACGGCGGCTACGTACCGTAGGAGAATCGATCTAAAACTAGAGTCGCCGCAGTAACCGCTGGGAGGAAGCCAGTGTTACAATTCGCAGGGGCCCCCGTCGTATGCGCCAGTGAAATCATCGACGCACGCCGGTTTAATCGTACGTACGCACGGTCGGTCGGGGCCAGACACGTCCACGTCGACGGACGTACGTACACGTCGCAGCAGCGGCAGCTCCCTGCTCCGTCGCTTCTCTGTTTATTCGCGCCTCGCTCTCTCTCTCCCTCTCTCTCCCTCCGTCTGTTCTGGCAGCACACAGGGGTGGCTGGCCGGGGGTAGCCGTGCTTTAATCGCGGGATATAACGACGGGTGTTGCGCGCTCCTCACTCTCGTCGCGAGTACAGTGCGTGCGGGACGGGAAGGAGGCGCGGCGCCGCGGGTGCAACGGGCAGAAGAGCGACGGAATCTCGGAGACGAGGAGACCGGCCCCCCGTGAGAAAGAGGAGACACCGTCGTCGGCAGTTAGTGAATCAAGTCAGCCGATCGGCGGACACAGCACGACCTGCCGTTGTCTTCCTTGTCCAAGTGAAATATACACCGCGAGTGTCGCAGCGCGGCTCCGTTCTCGTAGGAAAGAAGATAGGCGGAAGAGATCAAAAGGCGAAAGGAGGCAGAGACGGCGCGAGAAGGCGAGGGAGAGAGAGAGAGAGACACCTTACGAGGGTGTACGCGTGAGCAGGCTGGGCGGACAGCAACGCGACCGGAGAGAGCAGCATCCCCCCCGATATATGATGCTACGTACGGCCGTCTTCGTCTTCGCCTTGGTGGTCGTTCCTTTGGAATAAAGTCGCGCGCTTGCTGCTGGGACGGTTCTTTACCTGCAGGGCTATGACGTAATGGCAAGAGAGGTACGCACATCCTTCCGATACACAAGCAGCTCCTTCCTTCCTTTCTCGCGCGCATGCAGCACTCACAGTCCGCGATCCGACTCATCGCGCACAGGGATTTCTCGCCTATCTCTTGCCTGTTTGTCATCGCGGAAACGAGGGGAAATCGTCGTCGTCGTCGTCGTCGTCGTGGAAATCTTTCTTCCGCGAAGAGGACGCCTCTCGGTGACCTATTTTCATGTGACCTCGTGACACCCGATGGTCGGTCCTCAACTTGCACCCCCCAGAGTGCATCACCCTCTCGGCAAGGCCGCGATCGGCTGAAGGGACGAGCCCTCTCGCCTGGTTTCTTTCTTTCTCTCTCTCTCTCTCTCTCTCTCTCTCTTTCTCTTTCTCTCTCTCTCTTTCTCTTTCTTTTTCTCTCTCTCTCTTTCTTTCTTTCTTTCTTTTTCGTTATTTTTCTTTCTCTCTTTCCTTCTCGATAGCGCGTTTTTTTCATGAAAAAATATTCGCGCGCCGTGTGAATGCTCCAGTTTTTCGCTCATAGAATCTTCCGCCACATTTCGCTCTTTTGGGTTATCCTCCCCCGTACGTCTCCCACGACTGTGCTCTATCAAGAAACTTCCTCCTGCGTGACTTTGCTTGATCACAACATTCTCTGAGAGTCATCCTTCTTATAGAAATTCTCATCTGTCTCTACAGAGATTATCTTATTTCTTTTGAGTTTACCTTTGTACGCGCCGAGAATTCTCTCCTCTCCCCTCTCCTCGAGAAATGTCTCTTCGCATGATTTATCAGTTGAAGATGTTAGACGTTTTTTTGTTTTTTTTGTTTTTTTTTTTTTGCGATTATTCTCTCGCAATTTTTAATCCCCTCGCATCCATTATGATGGACACACTTTTTCTTCATTTGTAATATGGAAGCACATAGTTGTAGAGGCACCCGCTACTCTGTTGTCCTAGTTTGTGGACATGTTCTGAGTTATGATTCGAGTCGTTTATCACTGCTCGTAACTTCTAAGGGGAATAATAAATAGGGAGGAAAACATATTCGAATGTATTTCTGGATAAAAATAGAGTGTCGAATATCCGAGACAATGGAGAGATCCATATTCGCAATTATTTTGCTCTACGCTAGTGTGTGTTTTCTCTCATCAAAGATTTTCTCGGCATCCTCGTCGTAAAAAATAATTTTTTTTTTAACAACAAACAGTCAATGAACGTTTTGTTTTAGTTATTTATTTGTCATTTATCAAATTTTCATCTTTGTAAGTGCTTAAAACTCTAATATTGTTCGCTTTTTGAATTTTTTTGTAAGTTCGTATCTCATTTTTTATGTGTTTCCCAGTGCTTAACATATATTTTTTTTTTTTCATTGTTTCACGTACATTTTTTTGCTAATAATTTTTCTATCGATTAATCAACAATGCTCTGCTACACGACCGGAATCTTCTTTTTGTTTCTTCACACGCAAAAACTTGTCCTCACTTTCTTTCTTTCATTTACAAAATTCATTTTTTTCTATTTTTTTCTTTGGGGGAAGAGAAAGGAAAGTAAGAGTTCTATTGTTGCTTTCTCAGCGTCTTCTCTTCCGCGACAGTCTCTGCTACAGATCTTTTTTTATTCTCGTACCGCTCATATAGGACGGCGGTATTCGTAGTCGTTTCTTCAGACTCGTGTAAGATCGTCTTATTTGTACACGGTGTGTGTGCATATATATTATATATATATATATATATATATATATATATATATATATACGGAGGATACGTGCAAAATTAGGACGATCCTTAAATGTGAGATTCGACTGTGGATACCGCTCGCAGACTCATCCCTATTATCTGTCTCTTGCAATCTGTCGTCTTACTTTATCACGTTATCTAATCTAACACTTTCTGCTTACTCGGTAGATTTTGCTTTGCCGATTTACACATTCCGAATTTCTTAGAATCTTTCCTCATATGTGCAATACCATCATTTTCAGTTAAACTGCCAGAATCGTGTCGAAGAAAGGTATACAAAGTACGAATTCGAATGCGCACTTTGCAAATATTCATTTTCGTGACTTGTTTATGTTGAAAATTATATACGCATAAAGCAGAGTCATACACACACGCACACACACATACACACACAAAAACACACACGAGAATGCTACTCTTTCGCAGCTGGAATGCTTTTCTCGTTCGTAGAACGCTCTTTACCTCATTGTACGTTCGCCCGCTGTTGCTTTGCATGCTCACAAAATTCTTCTCATCGTTTTGCACGTTCGCGGACTCTTCCTCCTCGCAAACTCCTTATCATCGTATGTCACGTTTCGCAGAATTCCTGTAAACCTTTTGCTTATCGTAAAAGCCTTTTGAGCGCGTTTATAGTGTCGAGAGATTCCTCTTAGTTAGAATAATCCGAAATGATTCCGTCTGATTTGTTGTTTGTAATCCTTTGTTTGCAACGTCAACAAATTTTGTAACAAAATTACAATCAAATGACAATGTTGCTTTATATTAAAAAGAAACCAGATAAACTAATTTTTTCTTCCCTCTAAATTTTGTTTTCCAAAAACAAAAAACACAAAATTAGAGAAAGAATATTAATAAAAACTAGAGAACACAAGTTAATAGAAATCGACAATTGTTTTCTTGTTTTTCTTTTCGCAAAGAATCTGCACGTGTACGTTTCGGCTCCTTTTTTTTTGGGGGGGGGGATCATCTTTACCGAAAGTCTCGCAAATTCAAAAATAAAAAACCCTGATGTGTTGAAGAAACAATCAAAAATGAAGCGATCGAGACGGTCCTCGAGAATTAATTGTCATTCGTCATTCATTGATAATTACCCCACACCCATCACGTGACGGTCACGTCTCCATTTGGTCTCATCTTATTTATGATAACCTTCAGAGCTAATATTTACGTACATTAAAAAAACCTTGTAATTAATCTCGCCGCGGATCCCGACAAACGCCCACCTTCGCCGTTTCTGTGTCAGGGGATATTAAGTCTTTTATTTAAGACCCAATTTGTTACTTCCCTTGAAAGTTAATTCTGTGTCGGAGTTGCCAGTGATGATTTTGCGCTTCCCGGCTCTTATCAACCATATTTTCTCTCAGCTTGTCTTTCGAAACAATTGTTTTCCGATTTTTTATATTGTAAAATTTTCACACGTTTGTTTTTGATACAGTTTTATGTGAATAAATATTGAAAACTGATTGAGAGTGCACGGATAAGTTGAAAGAGCACAAAAAAAAAAAAAAATAATTCTGTTAAGCATTTTGTTTGACATTATTTTTGGCTCTCTCGTCGAATATTCCAAATTTAACTATATGAACTGAATCCAAGCATGATGAGTTTAAAGCAAATCAAAAATTCACAGATAAAAGTCAACGCGGTTCTTGACGATACTTCATTAAGAGATGCACCTGGGTACATCCATTGCACAGGCCGCTGCAGCTGTAGGCGCAGTTCTCTCTATTTGCTCGTTAGCACGTTGCGATGTTGTTTACCAAGTTCCATCCATGGCAAGTTCGCGAGTGCATCTGAGGATTGTCGTACGCGGAAAAGGCTCCCGGTTGTCTTGTATTGCTCGGATAAACACTTAATTTTTCGGATACTTGAATCTCTGAACTCTCTTCTGGATGTTTAAATCTTGAAATATTCTTGAAGTTTTGAATTTTCAGATTTGTAGACTGAGCGACTTTTTCTTCCGAAATTTTTCAAATTTAAATTCCACAGCTTTTGTTTGTTCGTAGAAGGTTTTCTGAATTCTTGTCAATTTTGTCCGAATTTCATGTATATTTTTTTAACAATAATGCATGTTGTGGCTCGTGAGTTTGTTCTTTGTTTCATACACCGTAATGTGCTTAATGTTCAAACTAAATATTTTTCGGAAGATGTGTGCTTTTTAATCTCACCACTAAGTATCGAATTGTTTTGTATATACAAACAAATTTTTAAAAACCTCGTTAAGATTCTATATTTTATTTTGAAATTCTAAAAAAATATAATAAAATACCCAAAACTTAAAGATTTATCGGAGAATATTAAAGAATCGAAAACATACGTACATGTGTATCATTATTACATCTATATTATTTTTAATTCTCTTAATGTGATTGTGCGTTTTTTATTAGATATTACCACACTACAAAGTGTGTAAATATGTGATTCAACAAGAATTTGATATTTTTTACATAATATAAATCACAATTACATTATATGAGAGTTAAATATTTTTTTCACGAACTTCTTGTAAATAAATGTAATAATGACGTATTATGTATCTTCTCGTGTGAGCGATGAAAGCAAGAGACAAGAGAGGTAACCGGCAAAATCGACACGCTGCACAGAATAAATAAGCGATATTACAAGTTAAGACCCGTTGAACCAGGTCAGTGCTTTCAAGCATAAAGTGCGCACGCGCCCTGCACACCCTTAGCGCCACCCCGTTGAAGACTACCCCAAACATAATGCACTTCTTCAATTCGCATTATTCTGAAATCGCTAGCGACGTCGTCGGAATGCAATCTCGCCGATCGAAGAGCGCAGATGTATCCGCACAGTGCGAAAGTTTATAATAAAGTGCACAAAACACAAGCTTCGAAAAATAAATAAATTTGTGAATAACTCGTGTTGTGTGATAATGTAAATATAACTCTTTTAAAAGTGAATCGACTAAAATACAAAGTATAAATCAATAAAACAAATTAAGTTTGTAACATATAATATAAAAAGTTTTCAAAACAAGAAGTTTGCAAAAAAAACCTGCGCTGCGAGCGTCCTGCACATCTGTGTGTTCTATGTTCTTTAAATTTTTTAGCATATCTAAATTCAAAAATGTGTTAACGACATCTAGAAAACTTTTAAAATCGGAATGCGGCATTTGATTTAAACAATGTGATGTTTCCGAGATGCACATAATTTCATATTGAAAAATATTTTTTTATTTTATTATTTTTTTTTAATATAGACATTTTTATCACTTTGTTAATAGATAAATGTTGTTTTGATCTTTGAATGCCATGCATGTTGTCATGTTTATTTATTTTTTTATACAATTAAAGTTTATATAAACATAAACTGAATTTATTTATGCCGAATGATTTAATCTAGTTTAATAAATAAATTGTTTTCTTTAAAAAAACAATAAATAAATACTGTAGCTTCTTGTATTTAAGTCATACTAAAAGTATGTGTAGTTGGTTTCTCTTTGAATCTTGTTCGATTCCGCGACAGTATTGCCAGTAAAAATTGTCGCGACTGCATTCCGTTTGTGACAGAGAGCAAAATACGCATGAAAATTCCATGCAAGAATGTATTAATCAGCCGTTCTACATTGTCACTGTAATATAAAGCATTGTTGAGAAATTATTTACTCCACTTAACATCGAGGCGACAAACATTTCCCTGGGTCACCTCTCTAGATTTCCACGCGCTTTTCTTGCTATGCATAATTTTTAATTTATGTATGAATTAATGCTTATTTGCAAGATATCTTTATTTATCTGCTGCACGAAAAGTATGTGTGTGTGTCTGAGAGTGAGCTACTTTTTAAATAATAATATTTTTATTACTTAAAATATATTCTCTATTACTAATTAATTTTATATTATTACAACTATTTAATCTTCATTATTTTACTGTTACTGTTAATTTTAAATAAACTTTATGTAAATAAATAATTTGAATAAATTTTAATATTAAATTATACACACGCAATATGTTTCTTTAAATTGTGTGTGCGCGATAAATTGTAAATTGTAGATGTGGGTAAAGCAACTCAAATAACTGCTGACATAATGTGCTATGTTACTCTTTTTCTAAAGGGTTTAATACCTGTATTTTTACAAGCGCTTTAAATGTCCGCAAGCTCACACGAGCTTCCGGAGAGCATTTACGGTCAGTAATAAATCGCAAATGTCAACCATTTTTAACTTTATATTGTACATTGAAGTACAGTACACATTGGCATTTTCTCACTGTATTAAAACTGATCGATGGCAGATGTCATGTCCTTTTCCCATCAAAATGTCTCGTGACTAATTAAAAATTGCAATAATATTTACTTTGTGATCTACTTCCAACTTCGTTTTACATAATCAATAATTAATATTTTTATACTGCATTGCCGCTATATACAAGAATTCTCTTAATAGTTTGCGAAGGAACATTCTAATTATATATTATTCAATTTTTGTGCAGGAGTTACGGAACAAGAGACCTTTTAAGATATGGGACAGCTGGCGTAACGTAAGAAAGGGCCTGGTCGTTAGCAACTTCGAAGAGTTGATTGTTCGGGGTAAGGAACGTAAACACACATTGATTATCAGTAGATATTCAATATATCAACGTTTTTCTAAAGATGTTTCCAAAATTAAAAAAACACACAAACTTATAAAATCTAGAGAAAAAAATAAGATCAGTCAAATTCGTCTTTTTTTTTTTTTTTTTTTTTTTTTGTAAAAATACAAGAAAAAACTAAGCGCGCTACGTTCGTAGGATTACTCCTCCTGCGAGCGTCGCGCATCGTTCTTTCGGAACGTTCTGTGTCTACCTGTCCGGTCGGCCGACGAAGAAATATTTCCGGCCGGAAATATTTCCACGCGGCGTATCGCGCGCGTGGAATTGCATTATCTGCAAAGTTCCTTTGAAAGTGTCGTCCTCGCAACACACATTTCTCGCAACATCTCTCCGAGACAAAGCGTCGTTCGTTCGTTCGAGGACACACTACCATTATTCGCAACTGCGCCATTCACTGCGATTACACAGTAACAAGCGACACGTGGCACACGCACATGTACGCTTTACCTGCACACCAGACAGAAAATATACGTACGCTTACGCGCTCGTATACACATACACACATTATATACATCACGTCGCGTATATCACATCACGCTAAACGCCATCTGACGTCCACAAGCCTTCGCGGCCAACCCTTTGCTTTTAGGTAAGGAAAAGCTGGGCGTGCCACAAAACGAGAATGTCTCGCTAGTTTTGGAGTCGGACGGCACACAAGTCGAGGACGGCGAATATTTCAAGACACTAGGCAACAACACAATTCTGCTTCTGCTGCGGCATGGTGAACGCTGGTGTCCAACTGGCGTCGACATCATACGCGCTGGTAGGTAAAAAACGAGGGACAAATTACGAATCGATCGATTTTAGGGGAAATCGGCAACTTGGTTGAGAAAACTAAGGTTTAAGTATACAATATTATACGGAGACGCAAGAGAAATGATAGAAATGCCTGAAGAAAATGAGGAACGTCCGTCTGGAAGATCGGGAGATGAAACGAGGAGAGTCTGGGTGTCTTTTAGAGGCGTTTTATTATTATTATTATTATTATTATTATTACTATTATTATTATTATTATTATTATTATTTAATTCGAAGGAGAGAAAGAAAATCACACACAGATGTCATACAATCAGATTATCTCGCAAAAAGTAAAGAAACAAAAGACAGGAAAAAATAATCACATTCTCACACGGACCTTTAAACGATCAACCAAGTAGCTCTTCTTCTATTCTCAAATATCTCGATTTTCTGGATTTTTGAACCCTTGAATATATAGCTTCTTTAGAATCATACGCGCTGCTATGTAAAGGGGATATTACAACGATCAACTTTGGTTGATGGAAATCGGCAACTTGGTTGAGGATACTAATCTCGAGGAAACTGATAAAATTGATCAAACTGAATTACACGTGGATCAAACTGAATCCTTACACACACACAAGCCTTTAAACGATCAACCAAGTAGGTTTTCTTCTATTCTTAAGCTCTCTTTTAGATGTTTTGAAATTCTTTTACGATCTCCACATATCCAAACTCCTCCTTAGACTTTTTTTTGGATAAAAGTAAGTTCTTTGGCTCCCTTAAGATTTGTCGATCTCGCACTCTATGCGATGGATCCACCGGCACTGATTGTCACGTCTTGCAGCACCGAACACTTTTAACCGTAACCCTCTCGTCATCCGTTTTTTTTAACGAGTCGATCGAATCTGACTGATCATTCGTTCTTTCTCTCTTTTTTTGTATTCCCAGCAATTTCGGCAATCCCGAAAATAGTGTGCGAGACGATCCACGCGCTGGAACTGCACGATGAGACGCCATCGTGGAAAATCATGGACAATAAAGGCCGAGTCACAGTGGTGCTGCACTGGGACCAGCGCTCGTCGTCGTCGTCTCAGGTGCAGCAGCAGCAATCGAAGGCGGGCCAGGATCCTCAAACCTCCAAGTATTCACCGACTAAAAAAGCCGACCTGAGCGGCGCTCAGCGACCCTCCCTCGTGATCCAAACCAGTCTGGACAAACTTGGCTACGACGGCAAGTCGGCGCACTTGCCCGGCGATATTGCTCCGACGCGGTATACCAGTCCGCGAATCACTGTGATAAATCATGACGATATGGTATTCCCAACTTATCGTCTTGTTACTCTATATAATGTATTTAATCGTCTCAATATACAGTCACGCGTTATTACACTACAAATTAATGTTTGTTCTGCCAGCAGCAGCCGCCGTCGCAGCCGCATATATCCGGTCGACTGGTAAAGCAGGGCACGAACTCGTTCGACAGCACAATTCACATCCACACGCCGCCGGAATGCTCCAATCACATCCACGAGCCGCTCGCGCGAAACGGCAGTCCAGTGAACGGCGCCGATGGCGGTCCATCCGGAGAATGTGACTTCCATTGCTGCGCTCTGCACGAGGAGGGTCGCAGAATCGCCGTGCACAAATCGGTGGCGACGTCGCCGATACAGGACGCGCAGCACGCCCAGTATCAGGCGCATCATGCGCTCCAGCAACAGCAGACGCAGACGCAAACGCCGTCGCCGCAGCCGCCATCCTCTCTGTCGGACGGCACCAAGCGACCCGGCCCCGGCAAGGGTCACGTGCGCTTTCGCGACACCGCCGACGAGGAATCGAGCTCCCGTATGGCGGGTCCCTCCGGTTTGCACCTGCGTCAGAATCACGTCAACCAATATCATCAGGAGCACGACAGCTCCGAATCCGAGACGGAGAACACGATAATGGAGGACGAGATCATTACGTCGGAGAAGTTTCTGCTGCTGATCGATCAGCTCACGGTCGATCAAAAACATCACCTTAGCATCAAGGACATCGGCATCATATTGGAGCGACTCAGCTCAAAAATTCTCGACGTCGAGCGGCTGGATCGCGACAGCGAAAGCAAGGAGTGTTACAACTGGACGATCAAGGCGGTCATCAGGGGCGATGTTCTGCGGGAACTCGGGGTGATTTACAACGGGAACTACTACACGATCTCGGAGCATCCGGGCTACAGGGAGGAGTCCGAGGACGATAATGAGGATAACGAGAGGGAAGAGGAGGATAGACTTTAATATGATGGTGTTTTACTAGATAGATAAATAGATAGATATACATCTATTCCTAGTTATTACTAACTTAGGACACATGTTGGAAACAAGAACGGGAAATATCACGTGGCCTCTATTAGATCCGAGGAGTTTTCGGCTATCGAATCTTCCGCTTTTATTTTGGAGAAGTCTAGCGCTTCCTACGATCTTCCCAGGATCTTCCCTCGCGTGATTCCCCGCAAAAAAAAAAAAAAACAGTTTGAGTTTTCCTCCCGAGAATTCCTTCGAGAGAAGAGATTCTCCGAGAAGATTTCAGGATCTTCTGGAATTCTTTTAAATATATTAGACACACTCTGTGTTAAAGCGTCTAAGAAAAAAAACAGAGACGCCAAAACTCGTGCCAAATTATCATTTAGAACTTCAGATATTAATCTTACAGTTATCTTAAGAGTTTCCGCTTCAGGTCCGTCTGCATATTTTTTGATTGTAGGAAGTTTTAGATATCGAGAACTCTCTCATAAAAAAGATTATACTTGTATTAAAGTCCTCATGTTTTATCGCGCGTGACAACTTTGCGTGTGAATTTGCGGAGGAAAATCCGAAAATCCTTAGCTTCTCCGAAATTCGTGCTATATATCCTCGGATCAGGAATGAGATCAACGGAGAAGCGAGAACCGCGATCGACGCGAGCGAAATTATATATTTGCGTCACGGAGAGAAATTCAAATTTGTAAAATCGAAACAGCGACGGAAGGTAGATCGCGAAGCGAAAGCATTACCTACTTCTTCTGAATGTGTTTTGTAATAACGAAAACTGATTGACAAAACAAATCAGGGGGGAGGGGGCAGAAGAAGCGTATCATGAATCATGTAATATGATACATCTTCATTAAAAAAAAAAAAAACTTAGTTCTAAAGACGGTTGTTGAAATATGTATTTATTAAACAAATTAGTACATATACGTGGTAGGAAAACATTTTTGGGATTACGGACGTCGGTTCCGTAACCGTCCACAACACTGCCCTTACAAAAAAAAAAAAATTAAAAAAAGGATAAAATAGCGCAAAAGAGTGAAATAAGTGACGAACGATGACGAAGAAGAAGAGACTGAACACAAAAAGATGTGAATATATAATACATGTGTAAAACGATTCGACTCGGCTTAACTCGACTCATTTAAGCTCGATATGGTTTTACTTTTGCTTTTTTTTTTTCATCCACGACACTTCAATTAACTACGTGGGAATCTTTATTGCAAATATAAATTATATCTTGTTAATTTTATAAATTACATGTTTTTTTATCCGCGATATTTGGAAATTTGAAAGAAACAAATTTTTATAATTCATAAATAATTTTGAGATAATTAATAAAAACTACCGAGGAGCCGTTTTTTGTAATAAAGGAGTGATTATGTTTTTCATAGATTTGTGTGATCGAGAGATAGAAAATCTCGCGAAAAAAAATTTTGATAGTCGACGTCGGGGAACAATCGATGATCTCGAATGGCGAACGGATAACATGTGGTGAGTACATGTAAAGATCCTTAGATCGCCATAGTATGCTCAGATAAATACGGATATAAATGTAATCGCGTGGCTGCCTTCAATTCATCGAACATCGCAGATGATTTACGACGCATAAATCGCACAAAAAAAACTTTTCACAAAAACACCTTGTCATGAACTTGTTCAAAGTTCATGGGAAAGAAAAAATATATAGAAGAGAAGAATAAAACAATGAAATTGTTTGTTTCTCGCCGACGTTAATTCTTTGTAGACTCGTAAAAACGCTCTCGTAGCCTAAGCAATTCTTGAATTCTCGGATTCTCTGATGTTTAATCATTTAATGCTGCTGGGTTCCTTTGATAACATCTTTATTCTTTATTTGTATCTCTTATAAGAGAGAAAAAGTAACTGATTTCTTTTTATTCCACATATTTTTCAATCTCTCTATTTTTCTCTCTTTTTGAATTTTGTTTAAATTCTTGAATAAATTTATACCATTTTTTATGTACATATATTTATGTAAAAATTACTAAATAATTTATTTTTAATGCTGAGGATTTTTTAAGTTTGTTTTTAACTTTTACGGAATCTGGTGGCAACTTCCGTTTATTTCGGCACACGATCGCATGACTTGCGATATTTCGAATTAGGTCAGTGAACAAAAAGATTTGTGATTTTCTTCAGCGTGTATACACAAATAGCATCGTTCAAAACTATCAACTACTACTCATTTAACGTATAAAAGCTATACATACGTAATTGTTTTTTTCTATTTAAAAAAAAAAAAGACACCTTGAAGTTATTAGATTTAAAAGAAGTGGGTGACATCGTCTCTGATTTTAGTATAAGTTTATAGTAAATTTATATAGTATACATATGTTTTTATTATATAGTATATAGAGAGAACACGAGAGAATGAAGTGAGAGAGTGAGAGATTATATAAACAAAAATGTAAGAAAGAAATTTTGTATGTTATTATCGTAGTTGTTTTGCGACGAGAATGAAAGAGTTGAAAGTTTCGAGCGGCGCTCACAAATCACCGTATATGCATGAACACATATGCATATATATATATATATATATATATACATATATATGTATATACATATAACATACATATATACATATATATATGTATACATATATTAAACTGCGTGTGTAACATAATATAAATATATGGTTGAAACAATTCGAAATTCACGTTAGCGGATGTATTACATGATTATATATAAATGATATATCGATACGTGGCGGGGAAATGCCAACTATGTGAAACTTTACAATTTTAATATATTTCTATTGTAAGTATACTCGCGCGTGTGCGCCCACGAAAAAAGAAAAAACAATTGTGAAAGAGAAAACTAAACATTCACATATAAATGCTATAATATTCGATAGCATATATATAAATATATACATATATAAATATATAAATATATACATATATTATATGATAATTCAGTGAACAGGCGTCACACTGACGTGGGAGAAAAAAAATTCACTTTATACATATTAATAAAACAGGTTGTCTTGTTTTGGGACTCGGAGGAAATGCGTTGTTGTTCGAAGCCGAATAAGAAACGAAGGCACGAAAATCCGCGAAATTCGTCATTCTGTTGGCGTTAAAATTTCCATGTGTCTTATCTCATCTTTCACACACACATGCGCACACAAACACACACACACACACACACTCGCGCACGCACGCCACACACACACGCACACACACACACACACTAACACTTATTTCACGATCATCTTACCTTCAGAATGTGCTATATGTGCTCAGATCCTGAAATCGAGTCCTGCAGATTTCTCGGATCTTCCACGATCTCGGCGACGCACTCTCGGTTGGGTCCTCAAATCGTCGGAATTGAAAATTCCAAATTCCGCCGATTTCATATCCCAACGGATTCGAACTCTCGGATTCCGCGGAGAGAGAAAGAGAGAGAGAGAGAGAGAGAGAGAGAGAGAGAGAGAGAGAAAGAGAGAGAGAGAGAGAGAAAGTCTTTCTTTGAGGACAAACTCGTCTCTGATTTAAGGTTCCACTGGTCCTAGATTGCTGTAAGATTCTAGGTTCCTTGGATCTCGCATTCCTTGATATCTGGACAGTTTGAAGTTTAGATGCCTTGGGAAAACGTAAGGTATAGCTTCTCTGCGATCTAGGATCTTTAAAATTCGCGGTTTTGTTCTCTTGGAATAGATTCTAACTTTTCAAGTTTTGTGCGGGTTATATATTTTGGAGCAAATTCTTCTCGGAACTTTTTTTCTCGAATTTCAAGAATATCGTTTCTCTTTGGATCATTATGTCATTGCACTTTCAGATTTTTGGGTCATCAGAATCCCGATTATATGATTTTGAGTTACGCAAAAAAAGTGAAATTAGAATAATTTAAGAATAGGAAAAGAGAAACTAAAATAATTTGATTTATTGATTGCATAATGTTTTTCTTTGAGAAAAACGTTTTTTTTATCACAAGAATGCTTTTGCATTAGAAAATCTAGATTTTTGTTCCCGAGAATTATTCGATTTACACAATATTAAAAAAAAAACGATTAGAGATCCTGGACGTAGTGCCCTTTTAAATAATAATAAATAATATAATAATAAAACGATAATTAATGCTAATATTAATAATAACAATAAAATAATAATTATATAAAATAAAAAGATTGTTATATAAGTTGTAATTGTTGTTTCTGGTACATGCAGATACTATACATACGCACACATACACACATAGACACATATACATACCTTAAAAAACTAATGGCCTCTGCCATTTATTTATACGTAGTCTCCTCCTATGATCCTTTATTGCAAAAAGTAGTACAAAGTCCTGGAATTATACCCAAACAGAAATTCACTCGTACTTCATATTAATTTGTTGCAATTGTTTTATGCAATATATTCTCAAATTATCCGACAAAGATGTTTACTCTGTATTTTACAATCATACAATAATTATTCGCTGTGTAATCGGGTTTTGTAAATAATTCATTTATATAAATTTTTCTCATATCTTTTTCATATTTTTGTCTTGTATCTCAGATTTCTTTAGATCTTTTGAAATATTACGCAACTCCACTTCTCGCGATAACATATTGTTTATAATTTAAATTCTGTTACAAGCAAATAATATAATACATAGTTGTGCTTTTTTATAAAAACAGTGCAACTTTTTCACGACCTATAGATCGATTAATCTGCAGCGAGCAACTGACGATTGACATGAGAGAAAGAGAGAAAGAGAGAAAGAGAGAGAGAGAGAAAAAGAGAGAGAGAGAGAGAGAGAGAGAGAGAGAGAGATCTAGCATAAGCAACCTCGCATTAATGATTACCTCTGTGTATCTGCATGGCCGTACATATTACAATAACTTTTAACTACTTTTAAACGAAAGAAAGAAAAAACGTAGTCGTTATAATCGATGTAGGAGAAATGAAATTCTTCACAGAGCGCTCCGAAAGCATGTGTGCCAAACGTGTCTGTATCGAACATAATTCGATACTTTATCTTCGCGACTAGACAATCTTTGCCACATTTAAAAAATATTCTTACTAAGAATATTTACAGAAACTCTTTTAAAAAAACGTGTAATGTTTAGAATTTTCATAGTAGTTTTGTTGTTCTAAGACTTTAAATATATATCGATTGCTTCGATACAAATTTATTAATTGTTATATTTATGTTTATTATATTTAATGAAATGTGCATATTTTTACATATATATCATAAAATTGTAATCGTTAATTTCTTTTAAGATTCTATAAATGTGTATGCGACAATTTAAAAAAAAATAAGATTCCTCTTACTAATGTTTTTTTGAACACTCGTTAGAAAAAAAATTTATTAACGCCGTCGCGCGAAACTTTCGGAGCATTCTGTTAACGTAAATATATGCGTACCGAGATGGTGAAGTACGTTCAGCACCTCTTGCCGCGTAGCGATTAGCTCGCACTACTGAATGAATGACGTATCGTTTTCTGAATGAATGACGTATCGTTTTCTGAACGAATGACGGCACGAATCTATCTTGTGTGTTTGACAAAGGATTCGAAACGACGGAGCAGAGGAGTAAATCAAAAAAACGGGGATTTCTGCAAGATTTAATCTAGGACGAGGTACTTAGGAGGAGTCTTCCCTCGCGAGAGGTATATAAAACTTTACATGTAATACAAATGCGTCAAGAAAGCACTCGCATACACACATACATATATTATATCTGTCATCGCATCACGTTTAAAGAGTTGAAAATTCTTTTGTTACCGTAACGAGCGTGCATTTATTCGCACACTGCGAGAGTGTAAGAAAAGCACTACGAATTTTCGTCAGGATTTAAACACAAGATCATATTACTACTATAACTATAGAGATAACGACGAAGAATACCGTATAACTATAGAGAGATTTATACATCTATAAAATGTTTTTTTAACCAGTAAGTTTTTTTATTAAATCATAAAATCAACAACACACAGACTCTTGTGAATTTTACATAATTGTTTCCTTAAATTTCCTTTTTTTTTTTGCAATTCCAACTGTTTTAATCCCGTGAATTACAGTTAGAGAGTTTCACGACGCTCGAATGTGTGAATCCACGTTTTTGTGCTTTAAGGTTGAATTAAATCGTGTCTTAAAAACTAATTATACAAGTTTTAATGGTGTCATTTAAATGTTTTTAAGTGAGTTTCTGAAAATATCTTAGAAAATTGAAGTGAACCAAAACAAAAAAAAAAGAGTTCTTCTTTACTTCTATGTAAATATGAAAATATACGAAGATGATTACGAAATGAATACACTGAGCTTAATTAGAACTACTTTTGTATCGTGAGATATGACGCGAGCGCTTTCTTCGCGAACCTACACTCTCCAAAAATCGCATATTTAATTAACGTAACATAAATTATATAACATAAACTAAAATCATGATAACTTGCAATTCTACAGTAAAATATGTCGAAAACGCTACGTAAGCCAAGAGTAGAGTGAATTAAGATTTTTTAAGCATTAAAACGAAAAATTTTAAAAATAAAAAAAAAAACGAGAGATTGTACTGATGACGGTGACTTTTTTAAAATGGCGTTTTATCGCGTTACGAGAGAATATAATATGTGTATATATAATGCATAACGTACATCCGCAGGAAAACCAATACACACACACATATACACACACACACACACACACGTAGATCCACACGCGTGTGGTCGCGTGCGGTCTCTATGTGTATATACATATATATACAATTTATAGATACGCGAGAGTGCGTGCGAATGTGCGTGTCTGATAAAAAAGAGTGCTGCAAGAATGTAAATAGTAAAAAAAAAAAAAAAATACCGTATTGTACCACGATTATCCACGAGGATCTGTAATTGCCAAGTGTAAAAGTTACATACAATACATACGTCATCTATAAATATAGATTACATAATAATAATAATAAGTAAGTTCGATGCACGATAGCGACAATCGCAGTATCCTGTGCGATTTTTCGGCGGGCAAATGTTTGCACCATGTTTGTTCGTGAATTTTCCGGTAAGAAGAGTGAGCAAAACTCGTTACTAAATTCCATATTTAGCTCGTTTTTCGTTGCTCCTTCCGGACCGATTGAATATTACCGATCGGATTGTTGCACGTCTGAATCTTCGATTGTAAATATGTTTTTTTTTCTCATACGAGATCCTCAAAAAGTTTTTTCCACGCGTTTTCCCATCCCTGTGATTGTATATATAATTTTCAAACACTTACGTTCAAACTGCACAAAATTCACCAGCAAAAAACAAACGGTGCAAAATTATTTCCGAAATGGATGTCACTCACAGCAAGACACACATTTCTCGTTAACCCTTTTCGCGCACATGTATCACGTGGCGTTTTTGTACGTGTACACGGAACACATTCCCTAGATAGAATTTCACACACATACACACACACACTCTCCTACTTGTAGCCTAAGATACAATACGATCTTGTTCTTTTCGCTCAAACTTAGTAAAAAGAAAAATCTTAGTAAAAAAAAAAAAAACATCTACGGTATCAGACTATAAAAAAAAAAAAGATGAAAGTGAAATGTGTCTCAATCTGTGAGAACGTATTTATTGTAATGCAAATTTAGTGGGACCTAAGTAGGCTTCGTTGTGCGCGGAAAGGGTTGACCCATTTATCAGCATTTATTAAACGGATAAAAACACACTTGGGGAAGGAGAAGAAGGTGGCAGGATGATGCCCGGGAGAGGAGAGATTGCTCGATTGTTGAAGGAAAAAAAAATGTTCCGCGTTGACGTCGAGCTTATAAAGTTACTTAATGTTAAACTGATGTTTTTACACGACTGCCATACAATATATTATGTATTTACACGATGACGCGAAGTCACGCTAGTTCGTCTCGGTAGCAGGTGCATTGTCTGTCGCCGCCGCACAGTGTGATATCTTTTTACGTCCAATCGAACAGAACAGACATACTTTACTCGTCTGAACGTTCCGCGGCGTTTTCTCGCAATCAGGTAAACTATTTCTGTTCTTGAATTGGCCAAATTTTATACTGTGCGTATTATCGAGTACGTTTTTTCCACTATGGCGCGAAGAGAGTGGAAAAAGAAGGTTTATTCACGTTGGAAGTATTTTTCCTCACCGCAAAGAAGAGACGCGATGGCAAACTCTGCGCGCGGCGAATGAGTTCCACTGCGAACACGAGTCTGTTTCTCTCGATTACGGATTGATATACACGCCAAAATGTGTACCTACTATATATACGTAAATAAATAAATAAAAAAAAAAAAAAAAAAAAAAAAAACGAATGAACAAACAGATGTGTGTGTCGGAAAAAGATTGAGGAGAGGAAGAGATCAAGACGTTCAAACATTTTTCATTTTTGAATAGCAATTATTTTTTTACATAATTGACATGTTTATGTCAGTTGCAAAAAACATTTGCGTACACCAGTCAGTTTAATTTAACAATATTACAGAAACTCACGATGTTACAAGAAAATTGCGCGTCTATATATACAAACCAATATGAACAATTCTATAACATATATGTGTGTGTGTTCTTAATTTATTTTTATTTTTTATGTCACTTTATAGATGGATGTACGTAGACTTTTTGTGACTGATTGTATAAACACGTGCATGTCGCCCTTTTTAGAAATTTAATATTCATTTACGCACTTTTCTCTCCGTTGCACATAAATAATATTACTTTTTATTACAATGTTAACCTACTTTTTATTCGCGTTCTCAAAGAACACGTTTGCACAATCTCGAGAACGTTCTTCAAACACTGCGTTATTTCGCGTACGTTTGGCTCTGTCGTAAATAAATTTTCGTCCAAATTCTCTGCAGTATAAGCTACATACGCAATAAGAAACTTAAATTTAGACCGACACGTGAATGAGTCTTTCACGTGCCTAGACGTTCAGCTTCTCATATCTTATGTACGCGAAAATCGATTATTACTCGTGTTACGAAACAAATTTTGGCACGTGTCATCTCTGCGCTCTGCCGCCTTTGTATACAATGAAAAGAAATTATTTGCATTACGAATTGAGAGATGATCCCCCTATCTTACGATAAGGAATTTTTTTCTAAGAATAAATTTATCTTCTTTCAAAAGATAATTTGTGATATATCTTCAAATTAGAGATCTCGTAATTTCAAGTCACGAAAATTCGTTGAATAATAAAATATTTTTTTTATTTATTTCTTAAACCTCGTATTTCTCTCGAGCAAAATTGGTACTGTGAAGAAACAGTTGCTGCGCCGGCTAAAAATGACGTAAGATTGTTTCCGCTGTTGTGCAAGCTGTTGTGCATCGTTTAAATTTAGCGACAAAGTTCAAGACAGAGAGACAAACGCGATTGCTGTAAGACGCGACTAACAGGTAAGACAATACGCCGGCTAATGGATCTTACTGGGAATTCGCGCAGGCACGTAGTGATAATCAGATTGAAATTTGATGATAAGAACAAGTTGGTTCTTTTTGTGTACAATACGAATGACGGGAAAAGTAATAAATTGATTCTTCAATGCCGCAGTTCAGAGATCGGACCTCGAAATTTAAGTAAAAAAAAAAAAAAAAAAAAAAAAAAAAAAAAAAAAAAAAAACCCGGCTTGAAGATTGATTCTTAAATACGTTTCCTGAATATCTCAAGTTATATATCTCATGAATTTTTTCTTGTATCTCAGAGAATTGCGTTTTTTTTATATCCACGCGGACCCCGAGCAATCTACCTCATCAGCTGTGTATATCAATCTCAGAAAATTCGATTTTCGTAAATTTTAGATCAGAAGAGTGCTCTCACATCAATAATTTAATTGAGTATACTTCGAGCTTCCAGTGTGTTTTTAAAATCCCCTATCAAGATTCAGATACATATGTACACATATATGTATGTATACACTATTTTGCAGTTAAAGCGCACGTCCCGGAGCAATCTAAAACGCTCTTCGTTCCACGCTCTCCTCCCCGTTCCACTCTCTTCACT
The DNA here is from genome assembly GCF_002006095.1 of Pseudomyrmex gracilis. NCBI lineage: Eukaryota > Metazoa > Arthropoda > Insecta > Hymenoptera > Formicidae > Pseudomyrmex > Pseudomyrmex gracilis. Next base: position 884,453 of record NW_018020613.1, read on the forward strand.
TTAATAATTTCTTTGCTCTTCTCGTTCCGCGATCTCCACCTGATCCAGCATCTCCGATATCTCGTGTGCTTCAGCACCAACTATCGTCACCTAATCTCTAACTTTCCTCTCGGTCATCCTCCCTTCCTCCCTCTCTCTCTCTCTCTCTCCCTATCTGTCTCTTTCTCCCTTTCCCTTCTCACTACTTCGTTTGATTGACGCTAATGATCGCACTATCAATTAGCGGTCTGAGTGTGCATTTTCTTTATCTCTGTCAAGTGAAACGACGAAACCGAAATTACTATCACGTAACCGATTGCTTCTCGATCGATCTTTTTTTTTTTTTTTATTTTTTATCCCAATGAGCTTGAGTGTATCTCTCTTGTGTTCTGTGATTCAATTTAAATTTATGTTAATGTGATTACAATTTTAGCGACATTCCCGGAAGAGATCTAATCCCCGATCTGTTTGCTCTAATTTTTCTAACACGAAGATCTGAGAAATCTAGACTTTATGCAAAACATAAAATCCTCAGAATCGAGATACGAAGTAAGCTCCTTAGTTCTCCGTCGTTTTCTCTCAGATTTTGGATTCCTACCACTTGATTGTGGATATTTCTTTCTCACTCTCGCTCTATTCGTCGCATCCTCCTCTTTCTCTTTCCCTTCATATTTGCCATTCATCCGAAACCTTCATCTCAACGATCCCTCCGGCACCTCGTCTCGCAGCATCTAGCCGGTAGGCAGAATCACCATCCTCGCAGGACCTTGATCGGTCGGTGCTCTGCGGCAGGTCCTGCCACCTAGTCCCTGTCGTTCACTCTCTCACTCTCTTTCTCTTTCTCTCTCTGTCTCTCCCTCGCCTTGTGCACCAACCAAACCCCAGCCAAAGGGGCTTTTCGCATCTCGATGCCGCTTCTGCCCTCGCGGCGGTAGCGAGAAAGCCACCAGCGCGCGTTATTGATTTGACAGGAATGACGGGAGGTGGAATGGCGCAGGAATCGATAAAAGGAGGTGGTGGTCCACGCTGCCGGTGGTACGCTGCGCGGTGGTGCGCGCGTGTGCACGCGACGAAGAGCGTCGATATTGCGAGGTGCAGAGCGAGCGAGCGAGTCGCGGAGGGCCACGGAGGGTTGGTAGCGAGCAGGTGGTGGGAGAGATGAAGAGGAGGACCGGAGGGAGCGGCAGCGCGAGGAGGAAGACCAGGAGAGGGAGCGGAGAATATTTTCATACTCCAGACTCCCGGCGTAGGTAGAAGATGGCAGCCGAGGCGTGATTCGGTCCGGGCAGTTCTTCGAGAGTAGTAGGACCGCAATCAGCTCCGGATTTCGAGAAGAAGAAGCCGCCGGGAATAAATAGTGTGCTATCCCTTCGTGCTCGGCCTTATTTTCATCGGTCGGTGCCCGTGGCCCGGAAATCCCATAGGAAGCCACCGGAAGATGATTTGAGGAAAAATAAAGAGAGCTAGGCGAGAAAGAGAAAGAGAGAAAGACAGAGACAGAGATAGGGAAGGAGAGTAAGAGAGAAAGAGAGAGAGAAAGATCCGGCACCTCGTCGCTCGGCTACGCTTCGCTCGCTCGCGCGCGACGTTTCTCTCCATCTCGCTATTTTTCTGTCGTTTTTTTTCGTCGCCGCGCAAAGAACCGCTCGCGTAAAAAAAACAGAAGCGCATTCTCCAAATCGCACACGGATCAGTTGTCGGTAGTTTAATACGATCGTCGGAAGGAACGACCTGTGATCCGCTCCGTTACGCTCCGATCCGCTTGGCTCCGCGTGCCGCGTCGTCTGATGAGCGAGGAGGTGGTAGATGTCGGTGATTATGCGCGTAGTAATGAGTAATTCTGTAAAGACCGTCGGGATCGCAGCAGCCGTCATCGTCGCAGTGTTTTACGAGCATCATGTAATATGGAATTAAACAATGTTGTTAAGACATAAACATGTTCTGGCTACACTGTGGACTCTTTGTTCTCGTGATTGCCGTATCTGGATTTATTAGCAGCTTAGCCGACACTACATCTAAACGAGGTAACGCCTGCCTGCCTTCACCCGCCTGCGATTTTGTATTTTTGCCTGTCTCCGTATTTTTCCGCTATAAAAAATTGATGGATATTGAGCTGTTCTGATGGATTGGTGGTAGTTGTCTCGATTTTGGTTTTAACGACTGAGAGAGAGAGAGAGAAAGAGAGAGAGAGAGAGAGAGAGAGAGAGAGAGAGAGAGAGAGAGAGAGAGAGAGATATTTAATCGGAGCTAAGTGCAATCAGTCCCGAGACAATATTACAGCCGAGCCGAGAGAAATCGTAATCCAAATGCGGATTTTAATCAGGTCCCGGGGTTTCTTTTGTAAAACGACCATGTTTGTCAGGAAGCTGACTGCACTTCTTTCGATCAATTTCGAGAAGGACAATGAACCAGGTCAAGTGTGATTTGACGTAAGAGAGATGAAATTATTTTTTGATGTAACCGGAAACCTATTTTTCTAGTTTTTTGATTTTTGCTTTCGACGAATCTACTTGCTTGAATGAATGAAACGCCGATCATTACGTTATACGTACTACCTTTATGCACCTCGCTTGGCAAGCGCTTATCCCCCACGTTAACGCATAGTTGTAAAAAGGTAAAATCCGAATCAACGAGACTGAAGACTCAAATGCGTCTCAAAGATAAGAGGAAGCTCTCGAGAAAGCTTCTTAACAAATACAATAATAGAAAGCCAATAAAAGCCCGACACACGACGGGATGTGCAAGATCCAAGTCGTTCGAGATTTCGTAATTGGCGCTTTACGCGAACAATTCCAATTATGATAATCTACTCTCTGATGGATAAATTTAACGCGAGATTTGCGTAACTTGCGAAGCAATATTTTGCTAAGAGAAAGATACCGCGTTTACATTTGGTAAAATGAAATAATTTTGTCGAAACAACTTTCAGGATAAAAAAAATAAATAAATAAATAAATAAAAATAGTAATCTAGTTCAAAGTTCGACGTAAACTTAAATCTTTTTTTTTCAAATTAACTATCCGGGATTAATAATGCTGATGCAATTTCTCTCAATGAGTTTGCATTTGAATTTGTGTCACAATTTTTATAGATTTTATTCTCGCGAGTACACACGGCATGTGATATCTGGTATCAGGTTTCTCTTACACACGATATTGGACATTGAACTAGCCGAGTTTGTGCCGGTTTTGATCCTTGATAATCGCCAGATATAGATACAAATGCGTTTTTCAGCTAAACAGCTTGTTTTATTTGAGATTTACTTTAGAATGTGCAAATTTTTCTATCTTGCAGTATATTTTCGCTTTCTTTTCGAATCTAAAAGATCTAAATTTTTCCAACGTCCTCTCTGCTCAATAACGTTTACATCGTTAAACGCGCATTCTCTCTCATCTTAGAAAATTTCTAAATCAGTCATCGAGAAGATATTTTTATCTTGATAGAAGAATCTTGCGAGGATCGGTGTCCTCTTCGCTGAGATAAGAGGATTCTCTTGATACCTGTTAGAACGGAAATTGTTAAGATCCGAATACACCGTGTTTACGACGTGTTTAAGATTTTTTTCCGAGTCCGTAGTTTTTTTTTTATTTTCAAGAGCTTCATTGAGTTACAGATTCCTCTAATCGTAGCTTCAATCCGTAGCGTCAAAGAACTTACGATGTCGGGTTAAGGAATTCCGGAATTCGAGGAATCCGAGCGATTCGGATAATCTAGAATTCAAATAACTTAATATTATCTAGAGAGATTAGGTGAAATCTAGTGAAGGAAATCTGGAGTCTGCGGACACAAGAATTTGAGGGGGTGAAATTTGATTTAAGATACTTTCGAATCTTCTTGAATCCTCGACAAAAAATCACGTTTTTTTTTTTTTGCATTATCGCAGCGTGTGTATTCTTTTATGCGCACACACTCGCCTATTACGACGGACTTTCTCTTTTTTTTTTTTTTTTTGTCGTTGACGGCATACCCGTTCTCTTTCTCGTTACAGCACATTAATTAACTTCACAACGCCAACATGAAAAATAGAATTCTCGAATAGCACAGAAATAAACGAAACATATGCTGATACAAACTGCGAACACAATAAATAATGATTAACGTTCATCTAAATAAAAAAAAAAAAAAAAAAAAAAAAAAAAACAAAAACACTCAATTTGTCGTATTTATTGACAATTTGTAGCTATAAATGTTGAAGAACAATGTCCAATTTGTACAATCCTATCAATTAGTCGTTGTTAGCTTGCTGAAATCTGATACGTGCAATGCCTGCTGCGCTTAGTTTTCATTAAATACATAGCATTTTTTATTAATTTTGCCGTATAATCCCCAACTAATTCGCGACAATAAAACTGCTGATTATACGCGCGCACGGCGCACTCTCAGATTCCTTCTCTCATCGTATTCGCGCAATTTGGTATTTGCTGACGTCGGAGAATGCGAATATATAGATCAGCGGAACGACGCGGCGCTTTGGTTACGACCGGCGTATATATACGTACGGCGTACGTACATACGTTACGTCCGCGGATTTTCCGTGGAAAACGGCCGCGGTGGAAAACGCGACGTCGGGCGTTGGAATGCGCGTAATCGTTACGTACATTTCCGTCGAGCTTCAAATCCCGCAGTTGCATTATTCATAATGTTATCGCGCGGAATTACTCCGCACCCGCTTGCTCACTTTGCATGTCCTCCGTTGCCCATCCGCTCCGACGTAAAACCGCGAGCACGCGAATGTGCGCTTTGCACATGCATCATCGCATGAAGCAGCTTATCGCGCCGTCGATGTTCCCAACGACGACGACGACGACGACGACGACGACGATGACGACAACGACGCGCGCCACGACAATGATGTACGTGCGTGCACCACATTTCTTATAATGCGCAGATATCTCGCTCGGCGGAACGTGATTTTGTTTTTATAAACGTTTCTATAACTCGAAGCATTATTCAGAAACAGATAAGTATTTTATGGAAAGACAGAAAAAGAGAGAGAGAGAGAGAGAGAAACAGAAAGAGATTATGTTATTTTTAACACCATTCTTGTTTGTCAAATGTTTTTATCTTTATTACATCGAAAACAATACACACTTATTATAAAAATTTCACCAGAAGGACTTTTTCTACTCCCGGGAGGAAAATCCTCTCGAGAGTAGAAAAGTACGATTAGTATCTCTTGGATACCAATGATAAAAATACAAATTTTTTTTCTTTTTTTCATCGTAGTAGCGTCTCTTTAACATTATACTACAAAATAATGAAGGATCAAGCTTTTTACAGAAAGCGGAACGGTCATAAAATAAGCTTCTTAGAGAGAGAGACTATTTTTTGAAAATTTTACTATCGTGTTTTTATAGTCCCCTCTGAGGATCAGCATCTCTCGAATATTAATGACGAAAATATTATTCTTTTTCTCTTTCTACGGTGTCATGATTGTCATGCTACATTCCCGCGCGAGATAATGTTGAAGGATCGAGTTGTCTACAGAGAGCGTATATAAAAGCGGACATAAAATATTTATAAGCTTCTTAGAGACTTCAAAATTTTATAGCCCATCATAAAGCGCTAATACATATTTTAATGACGACTTTAACGCTTCCCCGCGCGAAAACGGCTAAAGAATGAGGCGAAACCTGAGAGAGAAATATATATTTGAGACGGTACATGTTCGAGGTGTCGAAAATTAAAGGAAAAGACAACGCGTTTTGAATTTTCTTCGAGAGAGAACGGGGTTGATTTTGACGAAAATTCTTGTTTTGTTTAGCTTATTTAAAGTTACTTAAAGCTACTTGAGGCGAGAGTACACAAATTGCGTAGTCAAGATAGCGCCTAATCAAATTTTCGTTCGACGGAAAGATCGATAACAAGCTGTTTCCGAAAGCCATAAAGGTGACACGCTTTCGGGGCTATACAATGTGTTTACAATGGATTTCCATAATCGTAAAATAACATGCTTGAGCTCTAGCTTTGTATCTATATAAAAAAAAAAAAAAAAAATTCACAAGTTGTACAGCTGCGTGTTACACGATATCTATTTGCGACCGTAAAAAAAACAAAATGTCGTTTGTAAGCGATATCGTCCCTTATAAAAGTCCTCACTAACATTTCGTGTATGTAGTAACGCTGCATTATTCATGAGAATACAATTTATATGGAAGTAATGTACACAAAGTTATCCCTTGAATACAGAAAACGACACACTCGGCCCGAAGGAGTTATAGCCGGTGGAATATATTTTGTTTACTCGTGTGTGCGCGAAATCGATCAACTTGTATCCTGCAATTAATCAAGAACGTGGGACGGAAAGACGACTCGTCGGCGAGTTTCCTCGAGCAAGACCCCACGAGAGATTGAAATGGCAACGTGCCAGTTTTAACTTATTGGCTTTTAATACGTGAACCTCACGGCCGATTTTGCAGCTCGACAAAATATAGGACGGGGAGGATAAGGTCTCGAAAATCGCTAGGCGAGGTAATGCGCGCGAGGATTCGCAATGCGAGATTCGTCGTCGATCGATCGAACGAGAGCATGCAGAGAAGGAAAAAAGTCTCGAAGAATGAGAAATTTGTTTTCGGTTGCGCGCGCGCGCGCACTTACCGAGATTATTTTTCGAAAATTTGATTTTTTTAAATTTAGTTTTAGATTTTTAGATTTTTAATATTGATAAGCGCTGGAAGAGAACTATAAAAGACAAACTAACACGGTAGATGATGTACGAGCTGAGAACATAGCCTCTGGACGAGTGGTTAAGTACTCATTCATCAGAGCGTACACACATCTACATACTTCGCTCGTTTAACCTCTCACCCGGTGTGCGTACACTCACTATACCATCATTTCCGATTTCCGCTCACCCACGCCTTCCTGCGCAGATTTATGAGACGGAAAAAGAGGGAATTATTAAGTTTTCATCCGCGAGATTTTAATCAAGCAGAAAACGATTGCTGTTTTGGTTTTTAAACTAAGCATTTGTAAAAAAAAAAATAAAAAAAAAAAATTGTACAATTTTTGTTTTCAAATCAAAAATGGAAATTTATTTGAGATTCGAAAAAAGAACTCATCGATAGAAGGTAGCAATTTGACGGATCTGTGAGATATCTTGCATTTCTCTCTGAAACGGTTTTCTCGCGGGGCGAGAGAGGACGGGGCGGAAAGGGACCGAAATGAGGATAAGTTGGAACTTTCGAATAGAAATAATATCACGGCGTGCAAATAAGAGCCGAGCGACGCTTGATGCGAGCGCGCGCGATATTAAGTCGCTTTCTTCTCCCGAGGTGTAAAGTCGTGATCTGGAACGATTTGTTCTCCAAATTTCACTCCGTCGTTCACCCTTCACGACGTGTCGAGCGAAAAAGAATTAGCTGGCATCGCGCAAACATTAGCACGCCGACTGAATTCCAAATCGATCCGACCGTTTTATTTTAACGGCAAGCGCGCGATAAGATTCCTGTTGCTCGCGCGAAAGCGTGTGCGTATCTGCACGAGCGTAAAATAACGGATCGATTTTCTGCATGCACACGTGCACACGTTATCCTTCTTCCATTCCCGTACCGTATCCGCGCGATCGATCTCTCTCGCGCGATGTCGTAGAGAGCGGCGATCAACAGGAAATCGCGAAATAACGAGGCAGTCGACTGCAGAGCGCCTGCAGTGTACATTGACGTATGCGTTGGTAGTGATGACGTAATGAGGGTGGCAACGTGAGAGGGAGAGGTGGGGACGGAAGGACCTCGGACGAGGGAGGGGGTTCTTACGTGGTTATCGAGTGACGGAAGAACGATGGATTCACTAACTCCTGGAATGTGTACACGATGTGGGTCACTCTGATCTAGTTTCTCCCCTGTCGCCGCCTTTCCTTCGACTTCTTCGAATGTAAATTGTATATATGACGTTTATTTTATAGAAGCGAGCTCGCGCCGAATATCGAGGACATTTCCGTATATATATATATACACGAAATATATACACGAAATATATACACGAAATATATATACGAAAAAAGAAATGCGCATAGGTTATGATCAAACAAATAGGATGCGGGGATTTACCCTCTGAATCTCTCGTGAGTGAAAATTTGTTTTTCGGAATTATTTATAAAATTTTTACCCTTGAGAGTAACATTTTTTATCGCACATTGTCCGGGAGTTTGTTGTATTTAGGGAGGGAGAGAGGGAGTGAATTTTGTTTCTCTGTCTCTTGTGTGAATTTTGACGGCTTTCCGCGTAATTGAAAACTTGATCACGTTGCGATAAAAATTCAGAGAAGGTAGCGTGCGAAATCAGGTAGGGTCGCGCGCGCGCGCGGGAGGAGCACGAACGGACGCGGGGCGAAATTAAATTTCTCGTGGAAAGAGGCCGAGTCTCCTAACCCGTGGCGAGGTGAAAAGGAGATCTTCAATTTTAGCATGATCTCTGAAAGCAGCGGCAACCAAAACTGGGTCGTAAAGCGTTGATACGAAGTGGTGCCCCTTTTGTGCGTTCGCACGTGCCCTTTGCCACGCTGCGAATTCCATTATTAGATTTGCGAATGCGATATCCGTTTATAGTTGGTCCTTGCATGAAATCGAACGAAAAAATAAAAAAAAAATTCAACAATTTTCGAACGAGTTTGGAATGAAGAAAATTCGCGAAAACCGTTTGAGAGAATTATTGCCAAAGAGAAAACAAAGGTATCAATTCGCCCCGCAGCTGTTACATTCACCCTTTCCTCGCGGTGAAACGTGTCATATCGTATTGGTTGCTCGTGTGCAAACAATACTATGTGGTAGATCAAGGCGAGCAAACTTCCGGATCATTTTTCCCACATGTTCTCCGAGAGAACTCTTATCGATGTCTGAAAATTCTATCCCACTTACGATATCCGCTTTTTTCCCGATTAAACACACTTTTATTTTTTAGTTTTTATTTTTTTTTTTTAGTTGCAACATGTAAAATCTTAAGAATTAAAATGTTTCGACGAGTAAGTATCTTTGACTTGCAACACAAATTTAAGTGGTGTATAAAATTTATCTCAGACTCTGATGTGAAACATTTAAATTTTGATGAATACAGAAATCTTCTCTATTTGTCTCACACGTCTGACTATTAAGACCTTTACTACTTGACCTTGTTTGAGAACGATATAGGTATAACAGTTAAAATAATTTACTTAAGCAGTGTATGAAAATATCGATGGTATAACAATAATACTATTAATGAGATATGAGTGAATGTTTTTATTTCGAAGATCGAACTTTAATCCAAACGATCGCGGGAGGAATTTAAGTAGAAAACTCTTTAATAGTCAGACAAGAAAGTAAGGTGAATGTAGTAGTTTCCTTTATCTGCAAAAATTCGAGTGCTTTTCACTGCTCGAGGGGATAAATTCTATTACTCCAGTTTTATCTGCCATAACGCAAAGATATCCGCCCGGTCTAATATCCGGATAATAATTCTAAGTTTTCGAATTGGTCTCGAATTGTGTGGCCCCCCTTAGATCGAAATTGCCGTTCTCGCGGCGGGTCATTTTTCCCGGATGTCCTCTTAAATCGTTCTCGACGCCTGAGAAATTCCGCCCCGGACCTGGTTGCCTCTTTTCCGGCTGACTCGCCCGCAACCTGCCGCCGGTCTCGTTCATTTTCTTTTTTCGGGAATGACCGTAATCATTCTCCATCTTGATATCGAGCGAACACTGTGGGAAACGGCAAGCGGCAACGACGAAAAACGTTAGGACAAGGGAATAAATATAACCTCGCCGCGATGAGTTTGTGCGATACGGCGAAGAACTCGCCACTTTATTAAATTATGACGATAATAAATATAAAAAACTTTTGTGTAAGACAAACAACCTGCGACGATCTGGAACAAGAAAAGTTCGCGAAATTGTGAAATTTCTCACCCCTGTATTTTCAATTTTCAAGATTTCCCACGATCTCGCAAACTTGAATCTACGAATTTACGTGTAGTTTAGAATTTTGAAAATCTACAATTCGACGAGAAGATACGTAAACGTGTACATGAGTGTAAAAAAATCCAAGTTTAACGATAAAAAGAGGACTCGGCGATGTGTTACGTCAACACACGACGAAGAAAATAACGAAGAAAGGAGACAGAGGACGAAGAGTGGCCAAAGGACGACCCCAAAGCGTGATATTTGTTTTAGAATTCCTACGCTTTACCGATATTCGAAGTGGCAAAGCGTTTGAAATCTGAAACGAATGCGCGCAAACCTTCATCCTAGTCGGGCGGAAGAGAAGGAGACGCGTGTGACCCTACACTACAGATGCTATTATATAGGGGGAAACGAGAATCACTTAAGCGTAATTAATCATTGTCCTCACACCCGGAATTGCGCATCGTTAGTGTATCATTTTTGTCTCAGCGTCGTGACGTTGGGAGAAAATTTGATCTCATATTTGTATCGCATACACACACGCTCGTAACGGTGTGGGAATATCGATCGACCGTTGTGCTTGTTAAGGGATTTTTATTAGCGGGATTCTGTGCGAAGACTCACTTTCTCTTTGTTTTCACGTTGATGAATTATGTGGACATCCGATGATTTGGGGATAATGTTTTCTATTTATACGTTTTATTTTTATCTCTGTTTCACAAACGGAGTTTATTTTGCGACAAAGATGATTTTTTTTTATTTTTTTCTGACACTCGGAATCACCGACATCAGTATACTAATAAAAATTCGATCTCATATATGGTTTCTGTATGTTGAAATAAGCTATAATTTGAAGACACAATATAACAAATGCTACAATTTAATAACATATTTAATAACTGGAGAGGAATTTTAGTATAAATATTATATGTATGCGGGGGAGCGCGACTTTTTAAATTGGCCAAAGAATTCGTAAAACGATGGGAGTGGCAGTATTTCTGAGAGATGTGTGTGTGTGTACACTAGGTATTTGTCCCACCTGCAGACTGTGACTCGCTCACCTTCAATAAATATAGGAAATAAATAGGTGCGTCAAACACGCGAAAACGAGAGACAAATTCAAAGAGAAAAGACAGTTCAAAGCAATATTTTCCTCGTATCTGATTGCGTATTTATCCGACTTTAGATCTTCTTCGCGTATACAGCAAAGATATTTACGAGACAAATAAGAATTTAAAAAAGAAATAAATTACTGCAAAACTCTCGAATGCTCAAACAGAGAATCCATTTCAAACATTGAATAAATTCATCTCTGCATTTTTGGAATTTTGAATCCGAAAAATCTCTCGTAGCTCTCGTGGATCTTCCAGAGGAATATCACAGAATTAAGACGAAAGAGCGAATAAATAGAAGCAGGTGAAGGAGCTGAAGTTGTATTTCAACCGGTCCGCCATTCACATAGTATTTTCCTCATCCTTCTTTAACTCCTCTCTTTCTCTCTCTTTCTCTCTCTCTCTCTCTCTCTCTCTCTCATCGTGAATCCTCTCTTTCTCTTCGCGGCTTCTCATCTCATCGGAAAACGTTTCCATGCTGGTCGGGATAAATAGTTTGCACAGGAAAAGGATTTCCACGCCGGCAATTTATCTCGAACGTAGGCGGGCTCCATTAAGCGGAGACGCAACCCTTTGAGTCTGGCGAGAGGAGGATACTGCGGATTTGGGATTGCGCGTTGGGTTTAAGGCCGTAATCGTGGGATTTCAGAATGTGAACCAGCACGACGACAACGGGTCGTTGATAATTTCCGAGGAAAATTACTTTGCACAAGTTCGACGCCGAGAAAATTTCGGCGATTTTTTGCCTCTCTTCCGTGTGCATGCATATTTTAGTAGTATCCACTGTGCTCTGGTGTATTTTCGAATTAATGTCTCAAAAAAACAAAAAAACAAAAAAAAACAAAAAAAACAAAAAACACGAGTATAATAATGCTTTCCGAATAAAAAAGCTGAAATTTAGAACGGTCTTTTTTTTAAGAGGGAGTGCAAATTGTTTACTTTCCCGGAAAAAAGAAATAAATGTGTTCTTGGCCTCCGGGACAAACGACAAGAAAGACCTTGCTAAGGTATCATATCCAAGGAAAAATGGAGCTTCTTATTCAGGAGAAAAAAACACTGTGGGACTGCGAAAACTTTTTGTATCTATTCTAGTACGTACATGTACTCGTGCAAATACATGTTATTAAAATAAATTTAATAATTAAATAATAAAATGAAAGAGAGAGAGAAAGAGAAAGAGAAGAAAAAGAGAACTTTTTTGTAAGAATTATAAAATTATGTTTGTATAATATCTGGGGTTACTGATTCTAAAAAATTGCCGGATGTCTTTCTTACAAATAAAATAAGTCTTCCGCGAAAGTGGTTTACGTTGACAGTGAAATGAAATCAATATGAGCCGATGGAAGAGTCTTGACTATAAGAAAGAATTGACAGCTGCCGTTTTCCGCAATAAAGTTAAGAGGTCTTAAAGGAAAAAAGCACGTTTTAAGATGTTCGCCGAGTAATATACTCTTTGTACAAAACAAATTCAAAGAAACTAATAAAGTGGGCGCTTTTAACTTACAAACTTTATCTTTCGGTAACAAGTTGCAAAGAAATTTTAGGAGGAAACTCGGTAATACATTTACATTATATACTTCGCAAATTTGATTTTAATCTTTCGGGATCTACGAACCCGCGACTATCGAATTTATATCTTCGAGTTTCTTTTCTTCGAATATTTTTGTATACTTTTCGTATATTCCACGCGAGCTTGAGTCTTCGAATCACGATCTGACCTGTGAAGGGTCGTAACTTCCAGTGCAGCGCCCTTAGATATAGCGAGAGATGAGGGAACGTAGAAAGGGCGAGAGAGTGAGAGAGAGAGGGCGAGGGAGAGAGATAGAGGGAGAACAGGGAGAATAGGAAGAAAGAGCAAAGGGTAAGGGACGAAAGCAATCAATCTTTGAGAGGCAGATGAGTGCGGAAACCTAAAATATAGGACAACACAAATTTAGTCTGACTGCCGGTCCACATCCACGTGTCGACGTGAATGCGCAACCGCCCGGGTTTGTAATCGATATTGCCGACAAGGCACCACGCCCTGCACCTGCGAGATGTGCCGGGATATGCAATGCCACCGAACCGAACCTAGTCAAACCTTGCCCAGGATTCACTCTCTCTCTTTCTCTCTCTCTCTCTCACTCTCTCTCTCTCTCTCTCTCTCTCTGTCTCTTTCTCTCTCTCTCTCTCTCTCTCCTTTTTTCTCTCTCTCTCATTCTTCTCTTTCTCCTCACTCTCTCTTTCCCTCGTACGTTCCCCTTTTGCACTATCTTATCAAGTGCGCTTTGAAACTTGGGTGATCTCGGGCTCCTTTAAAACGGTGCTTTGAGTCCTAGATAAACCGATTGTTCGGTCCCATATGTACGACAACATGGTGCCTCAAACCTAACCAATTTTCTCTTCCGGAATCCTTCATCCCTATTACGATCACCCACATTTTCCCATATTAGTTTTGGTACTTCAGTCTCTGTCTAAAAAAAAAAAAAAAAGATGTTTTTATTTTACAATCTCGGACAACTTAATCGTCAAATTCTTCGTCGTTGCACGCGCACACGCGCAAAACTGTCGCTGCATCAAATCTCGTTCGAAACCTTCGATCGGAATTGTCACACACTTGTTTGCGCTTTCTCTCCGCGCGCGCGCGCGCGCGCTTTCAAACTTAAGGGATTTAAGGATACTTTTTCTTTGAAGACCAAATCTACTTTCACAGTTGCAGATAAATTGATTGCTCAGTTCTATGTGCTCAGTTCGATAACTGCATTCGGCATTGCAAATCGAAAACGTCGGAGGTGTAAAACCGAACGCAAACAAAGCTAATCGACCAATCGCATTGGACGAGTACACACAAATTTCCGAGTTAAAAGAGCACTCTCGACGTTTTCGACGCTTTGCAGTAGGTGCACCAAACGCGGTAAATGTGATATGCCTACTTCGAGTCAGTTTCTTTGAGAACTCTCTCTCTCTGTTGGCTTCTCGCTCATTTCTCTTCTCAAATACTATTCGCAACGCTTTTTCACGTTTATATCCCGTCACACTTTTTCCCCGTCTTAATAGACTTCTTATTTACATATTGTTTCTTATTTATGCTTTCTAATTTGCATTCACACCGGACAGACGAGCGTGCTATGAGCGCGCTATTAATTTTATTCTCGCGCATAAAACTTCGTAGGAAGGAGACAAAATGCATTTTGACTTTTAAAACGTCAAATATTTTTCAAACTGATCTTACAGGACCCAACTCCGGATCTCGGACTTCCGACATTTTTGTTCATGTGTCTAAACGTGAACGTGTCTCACGAGAGAGTGAGAGAGAGAGGACGTATCGAGCAAAAAGTAATATTACCTTGTAACACATTTGAAAGTCCGTGACGTAAAATTATCTTAAAGGCTTTCGCTTTGCGAGATAAGTCTCATCGATGATTGAAAAAATTCTACCGAGTCATCATCTCATCTAGTCTAGAAGAAGACGCGATGCTCCGGCTCTCGCTCGAAAGGCCCGAAGGGCTACGGAGGGTCAAGAATCGTTGCTATAGAGCTGCGTCATTGACTCTGATCCATTCGGGGCTGACTTCGCCCTCGGCTGATTTTTTTGTGCTCCAGACCCGGAAGTAGGCCAGTGCAATCCGCCGTCCCTTTATCTAGCGGTGTGTCCGTCTTATGAATTTTGCGTCAAGGAGTTTTTGCGCAAAAAAAAAATGAAAAAGTTTTTATAAACTATTCTCGTCCTTGCGCAGGACGTTCTCTCTCCGCATTTGTTTTTTTTTCCACCTTCATAAAAAGAAAAGTTTGCATGCTTCACGAAACGTCGTTAAATATTTCACGTGGCAAACGTAGAATGTTTTTTTGCATTTAAGTAAAAAAACAGCTTTTGATTTAACGTAGAAAATCTTGTGTGTTTTAAATGTCAAACACTTCGTCAGGATTAGACAAAGAATATATACCAGCATGAACACTTTGATTCCTTTGTTCTTTCTCGATTCTCGATTTCTTATTTGAGCATGATCAGAAAAGTTTGGATGAAGTTTATCTCGACCGAAGCTCTCGAGCGCGAGTCGGTGAAATATCCGAAACGCATGTCACGTTATTATAGTAATTTATCTTTATATCTTCGCCGGCAACGCTTCGCAATATCTCGTTCTTCGCAAAATAAAATATTAAAATTTTTCATTTCTCGTGTCTCTTTTTTGTTTTAGAAGCTGACTACACTTTAGATGATTCCTTTTGGAAAGAAGAAGAAACTCCCGTTGGTGAGTGAAACGTCAATTTTCGATTAACGTCAACTCAATAACGAGATCATTTGTAAATCAATCTGCGGTGTGCATAATTAAAATGTCGTTACGAGTTGCGCGGATTTGCTGTCGCAATCTTTGCGCAATTGCGACAGCTGCGAGAGATAACGCGCGCGCTCTCGTCGAGACTCTCTCTCTGCGTAAACAAACTACCGTGAAGTAGAAGGACCGCAATGCAGCACTTTCGTTAGAAACTTGATCCTCGAGGATACGACAAATCCTCGAAAACGGTTTATTGTTAAGTCAACATCGCTGATTGGTCGGAAACGCGAAACTTAAATTGGATTACATTTTAGACGGGGGTACAATGCGCTGCGGGAACGTAGTAGCTCGGCGACAACGACGGCGAGAATCTCGGCCTAGATATTACGACGATTGTGTATTGGAAATTCTGCCTCTCTTTCTCTTGCGAAAGCGAGAGAGAGAGAGAGAGAGAGAGAGCGAGAGAGAGAGAGAAAGAGAGAGAGAGAGAGAGAGAAAGGACCAATGATGGAGAAAAATTTCGAGTTATTTCAGCGCGCGCGTTTGTTTTAATCTGACTTTAAAAGCTGAGAAAATTTCCACGTAATATATTTCTCGGCACTAAGCTAAATGCAGATCTTGCAGAATTAAGGGGCTTAATTAGGGATTAGAATGTAAAGTGTTGTCGGGCGTGTATTGTACGCGAGTAAGCAAACGCGCACAATATCTGCTCGCGCGATATCACATTAAATTTAATTCAATTTGAATAAAGTCTTCGAATGTGTCCGTGTATTTATTTATACGGAAATCTTTTACCGAAGTTTGCAATTTAATTAGTTTTGGATTAAAACTGTCATAAAACACATTACTCGCGCGCGCATCGTATTTCAAGTACAACAAAGAATTCAGAATTCCGAAGAGAATTAAGAAGTTTAATTAAAAACTAAAGTTTTGAAACAGAGCGTCAATTTATTATGTATTGTGCAAGAGAAATGCAGCGTTTGTGAAACAAAACGAAAAAAAAAAAAAAATTCGATTATCCCAGAATCTAAAAGCACTCTGGGGAATTCTAAGAATCGCGCGAAGTCCCAAGGAAAGAATTTTCTGACGCGGCGAGAGAGTTTTGCAACCTTCCGCGCGAGAGTCACCGCGTGTAACCAGCAGCAAAAGCGAAATATATATATATATATAACACGACGGCAGTCGTGTCAGCTGAATTCATCGCACAATTTGCACGGAGAACTCGCGACATTTCTGCGGCACCGACAATAATTGGCGGGCAGAAGAGGGATAGAGGGGGTCTTGACGGGCGGAGGTTTGACGAGCGACGCGAAAAGGGGTAAATTAATCGGCGAGTAATCTCGACGCGCGTCCGCGCGCGCGCGTGTTTGGGACGTCGCGCGTTTGAAAAGTGGAGATGAAAATTGAGTTCGCGAAATCGCGCTTCGACGAACTTCTCGAAATAAGAACACGAAATGATTCTGCAAATCGCGGAAAATAGTCAGCAGCAGTGGCCCGGAGGAGAAACTCCCCTCTCCCTCCCATCTCGCGGACAATCGATATGTATCACCGGTGATGGCAATTCTCCAACATGTGCCGAGAGTTTTCGCCACTTCGTGGACATGTAATCCGAGGAAGATAAACGATAATGTAGATGCAAAATATAAATCATCTCGAGAATTTGTAGAGAGAATTGATCGGATGTGTGTGTGATGATTGTAATGAAATAAAAAAAATTTAAATCATATCCGATAGTGTCAAGAATAAACTGACTATATCGTCAATCTTAGTGTTTGAGAAAATTCTCTTTTTCATCGCAAAAACGAAAACCGAAATCAATTAAGATCGCGAGAGAGCCAATATGCGGGTTACAAAAGGGAACGAGGACAGTAAAATTTACTTTACTGTCATCGTTAGTATTGAGTCATACGGGCTAAGCTCTTCGACGATGGTAGTGGTGGTGGTGGTGGTGGTGGTTAGCGGGAAACGGGGCAGTAGCGTAATGGCAATAGCGCGAAATTTCGTCGGTGCGACGCAATGAATCGCCCCAAAGTCCATTCGAGATGAAATTAGAGATCGTAGGAGAGTGGGTAAAAGAGTAGGACGACGGGAGGGGTTGGGGCGAAGGGGACGAAATTAGGGCGTTCGATTGAACGTGGAAATTGATTTCAGGTGAGGTCGAACGATTACTACGCGAATATCGACAAAACCAGGAGCTAGTACGAAATATCGGTAACCATTACTATCAGATCATCTATCCGGTACAGCTACGGCATCACGAGAAAATGGGGATATCCACGAGAGAAGTCGGCGTGTCGAAGGTAAAAACGGCAATTTTCTTTTTACACCGTTCTCTCCGCGTGGACAGTTGTTTGTTTAAGAAAAAAAAAAAACAACTAATATATACATATAAATAACGTAAAACTGTACCTTTTACTACAGTTTCCTCAACGAGGTTACGGAGAAGGATATCAAAATTCTAGGGGAAGAATGAGAGTAAGTTTTGTCACTTGACACTTTCGTAACAGTATCCGCGAGGCTTAACCGCAAACATTGATACTTTCAGACGGGGAGACATTTTCATCGGACGTCTCTACTAATCAAGGCCTTTAATCACAAATTTCGCCTAGATTTAGAATTAAATACGTAAGTGCAAAAATCGCGTCGCATTCCTAATCAGATAACACAGATTCGTACATATTTTGTACGGAATATCGAATATATGTAAATGAGATTTCGTAGAAGTTTCTAATTAAAAAACTTCGTTCGTTGTGAAATTATCATATGTTCTTCATGGCAAAATGTGCATTTATTACAGGCAACTTTTAGCTCCAAATCTTATGCAGAAAGACTTTTTAGTCGGTGACGCGGAAAGCATGTCTAAGCAGGTAAAGTATTGCGTGCTAAATGCGCGAACAAACCGACATTTGCAGATATAGATATAACGAAGACGTAATTGTTCGGCACAGTTGTGACAGCTTCGCATTGCACTGTTTTCTTAAAAAAAAAAAAAAAAATTGAGTTTAATAATTGAAGTAATTAAAGCGCTTCTAATATTTACAATATCTCGCTATTGTCAAAGGTCTTTTAAGACACAAACGTTAGAGGCACAATTGTTTTTTTTTTTTTCTTTTATATCGAAGAAGTTATTTTAATGTCACGAAGAGAAAAGATGTCACATGTACAGGCATTTACGGCGTTACACATCGTGTACTTTGAGTTAAAAAAAAAAAAAATAAAAAACAACAACGTGAATAGAGTTTAAAGCTCATACGAGACTTAAATGTTAAAGGGATGGCGCAAATTTAGAGATAAAATTAACGATAGTGTTATTTGACCTTTTACAGGAGATAGAACATTGTTATTATCATGGGACTGTGAGAGATTATCCGGGAGCAAGCGCTGCTTTTCACACGTGTAACGGCGTCAGCGGTGTCATACATTTAGGCAACGAGACCTTCGTCATTCATCCGTTCTATGGCGGCGACCTGTCGGTCAGTCAAATGTCAAATAACTTCTCGATATTGCTGTTACGCAACTTGTGATAAGCAATAAAAATGCATACGTCTACTCGAGAATATCTCACGCAAATTTTCCTCATTAGAATTAAAAAAGAGCGAATTCAGAGATTTTCATAAAAAAGTCTTTCCATTCTCAAACTACTTTTTATGTAAATTTCGCGCTATCGGATGTTCTCTGTAATCGCCTTTGTGGTTGAAAAATACGGAAATAAATGTAAACGCGCGAATTATTACGAGAAACTTACAATTTACAATTTACGATAATCGCACGCGTTTATACATAAAACGCGCGTATACATAAATAAACCGCGCTCATCGTTTTTTTGAAGACTAATGTCAACAGAGAGACGAGATTAAATCTCTCGTATCTGAAGGCTTTAAATTTCGAGCTGACTAATTTGGCTTGATTTTATTGTTAGATTAAACATATCAAACTTCGCGGAACTTTAG
Organism: Pseudomyrmex gracilis; assembly: GCF_002006095.1. Taxonomy (NCBI): domain Eukaryota; kingdom Metazoa; phylum Arthropoda; class Insecta; order Hymenoptera; family Formicidae; genus Pseudomyrmex; species Pseudomyrmex gracilis. The sequence goes on from NW_018020613.1 coordinate 903,617, forward strand.
GTCGTGCTATAATTAAATGGAATGTCGGGTGTCGGGGGGGAAGAGAGACGGGGAGCTTGTCGCGGCAAGATGGCTGCGACGGATCTACACAAACTATATGCACGCCTCTCTTTTAGCAGAAACATCCTCACATTATATTTGAAGCCCGAACAAAAGCTAACAAAGGTTGCGCTAACACGGGGAATTTTGACCGGCGTAAGAGTCGCCGGCAGAAGCACATTCTATCATCAGGGTTATCAGAGGCCGTTTCCGATCGATACAAAAGAGACGTCCGTGATGCAACCAAATACATCGAAACTGCCATCGTTATCGATAAGGCTATGGTACGTTTTTTTTATTTTATTACAAAAATAATGAATGCACTTTTTCTTTTCAACAAACGTAACGAATCGTAAAAGAATTGTACAAAAATTAAAAAACTCTTTTTATTCTCGAATCGTTTTTTGTGTACTTTTGAATTTTGCAAAAAAAAAAGGAAGTGATTTTTCAGTATTTTTATAATATTCAATTTTTCTAACGTCATTCGAATTGTTTGTATGCGCAGTTTGACAAAAGAAACGGTAGCACTAGAGCTGAGGTTGTTCACGATGCCATCCAAGTCGCTAACATTGCAGATTTGGTGAGACTGAAATGCACACGCGCTTCTTTTAAACTCTATATTCTTAACTTCAATAAAAAAAAAACAAAAAAAAAAAAAAAAACACAAACTAAGTTGACATAAACTTTTCCCTCGCAGTATTTCCGTACGTTAAACACTAGAGTCTCCGTCGTATACATCGAAACCTGGCAGGGCAGCAACCAAGCGCAAATCAATCAAGCCGACATCGGTCAAGCCTTGTTAAACTTTAACGATTATACGATGCGGAGAATGTTTCAAATTTCTCAGGACACCACCCAATTGCTCACGTGAGTGTACTTGTCCGTCGCGAATGTTTTTTTTTTTTTTTTTTTTTTTTTTTTTTTTAATCAAATTTTCAGGCTCTCGGAAAGAAAGAGAAACACGAAAATATTTATGTATTTTAATTTAACATCGCGACATAGGTTCTGACTGATAAATTTTCCGAGCACAAGTAGAGAGAGGGTAATGAAATATTCTTGTTGCGACAGGGGTGAGACATTCTCAGGTGGAGAATCAGGGGTAGCTGTACCATCGACCGTGTGCAGCCAAAAATCCGTAGGAATCAGCGTCGATTTAAATACTTACGAGCCCCACCTCTTAGCTGGCACAATGGCTCACATGATCGGTCATAATATCGGCATGAGCCACGACGATGGAAGTCCGTACATTTGTCTTACTTGACTTTTTTACGCTTCAATCGAAAATCGAAGTGACAAACTGTGTTTGTTGACAATATTTCAGGAAACGATTGCAACTGCCGCGATTGGCACGGATGCATCATGGCCCAGTCCATCGTCGGTCTAGAAAACGTTCAGCCGTACAAGTTTTCCGAGTGTAGTAAAACCGATTATATAGAAGCCTTGAGAAGCGGTAACGGCCTCTGCCTTTTTAACAAACCAAATGAGGTAAGATCGACCATTTTTGCGCATCTAAAAAAACTTTTCTAAATCAATTGTCGTCACACGACAACATGTAAATAAGTCGCCAAGAAATGTTTTTCGCGACTGACGTGTGTTTCCGTGTATATAATCGATCGGATTTTTTTTTGCCACGTAGCTTGAGATAAGAAGATCATGCGGAAACAGGGTAATCGACGACGGGGAACAATGTGATTGCGGTTCGATCGACGAGTGTCACGAGTACGATCCCTGTTGCGATCCTATCACTTGCAAGCTGACAACGGAGGCCGAATGCGCGACCGGCCCGTGTTGCAGCAATTGCAAGGTGAGGAAGACGAAAGAGAGAGAGAGAGAGAGAATTAAAAACTCATCACATTCGGTTTTTCGAAACGTAAAAAATAAACTGCACAATATATATATATATATATTTTTAACACGTCGGCAATTAAACTGCAGCTCCGTGCTAGCGGTGTCGTGTGCCGCGAGTCAACGAACGAATGCGATTTGCCGGAGGTGTGCTCCGGCGACACCGGCCAGTGCCCGCCGGACGTTCACAAGAAGAACGGCAACCCTTGCTCAAATAACGCATCTCACTGCTTCAACGGGATATGTCCGGCCTTGGATCTGCAGTGCGAACAGGTCTGGGGTTACGGTGGGATCGCCGCCGATCAGAAGTGCTTCGAGCAGTTTAACTCGAAGGGATCTATCAACGGCCACTGCGGTACCGACGCCAGCGGTCATTTTATCAAGTGCGAGGCGGAGTGAGTATATAATCATCTTTAAAAAACAAAAAAAAAAAACATACAAGAAACACACAAAAACTAATAAAACTACAAAAGGGAGACGTCGGAAGTTAAATCGGAACGACGAGAATTGAGAACACATCGCTTTTCTCCGTAGAAACGTTCGCTGCGGATCCCTTCAGTGTCAACAAGGTAGCAAGCAACCGGTGATCGAGGGAATGAAGGATTATTACACGAGAACCATAATTTCCATCAAGAAAGAAGAGTTCGAATGCAAGTGAGTGCGAATCGTTGTCAAATATATAAGTTTCTCGATTTGATTATCTTGCTTGAAAATTACGTTATACGCGTTATTTCTCGTCGTCAATTATTCTCTGTCCGATTTTCAAGAGCTACGAGGGGAAAGGTGGAAGGATCCGATATGCCGGGATGGGGATTAGTTCGTGACGGCACTTCCTGCGGTGACAACTTGGTAATTACCAGCTGTATAAATTACGTAATGCTTCCTACTTTTTTTTTCTTTTTTTTGTTTTCACTCATTAATTGCGTTTTTGCAGATTTGCATAAATCAAACCTGCACGAGTTTGTTTCCACACATCGATCAAGAGAAGTGTCCCAGTAACATTGGCGACATCGAATGTTCGGGACATGGCGTAAGTCGTTTTTTTTTCTTTCGCAAAAAAAACACTACCAGAAAGATACTAATTATCTTGCGATAATTAAATAATATCGTTGACGCGCGCGCGCGCGCGCACGCGTATCTCAAAAGTTCGAACGCGAGATGCAGTGTGTTTCTCAAATTGTCTCTTTGAAATGTGCTTTATTTTGTCGCAGGTGTGTACGAATGTCAACAAGTGTTTCTGCAACCCCGGTTGGAGCGGAACGGATTGCTCCATCGTGCAGTCGATCCCGACGCCGTCGACCACATCCACGTCCGAACCGGTTAACAAACCCGATAACAAAATGGTGAAGAAAGAGACCCCCTACGGTAAGCCGCGGTTTCTCATGTGCAACAAAAAAAAAAAGAAAAACAAAAAAACAATTTTCTTTCCGTACTACTTAAAATTAGAGGATAAAAGCGGGAAATATTGACGCGCCATTCTTCTTGCAGAATTGTTTCACTCTGTGTTGTGTCTAAGCGCGCGAGACGTCTTCCCCCTCTGACAGACATAAAATTTTATATAGAGATTTAGTTCTTCATAAATTTCAGCCATTATCCGAATATTCACCTGCTTGTTGCATACGTGCTTTCCGCAGGATCATAACTGAGATCATCACTCTCATTTATCGCTTTACTGTACGATCGCACTAAAATTTCAATATCGATCACTCATTTCAAAAAGGCGGCAAAGATTTTAATTCGAAATAATATACAACAAAAAATCTCACACTGTAAATTTATGTGCAAAGGATCTTACGTTGGACCGATTTTTGAATTGAGCTTCGATATATATATATATATATGGTTTTATATAACATTACTAATATTATTTACCTATAATATATTGTTATTAATAGGAAGGATAAAATACGAGTGGCTGACTACTTCAATATTTCGCACTAATCATATCATATATACATTTTATGGAACATTTAAGCTTATTTACATAAAATGTAGAATATTTGTAATAGTCATAATATTTTTGTTATTTTCATACTTCTGTCATTATTATTAATTATTAATCATTGAGTTACTTACTCATTGTGATTCATCGCCGAATACAGTAGACTTCCGTCGGTTATATATCTTCTATTGTTCTCGGTATTACGCGAGTAACATTAATTAGCTCGCGCATTTAAACAGTTTATAATAATAATAAAGTTTTATTTTAAAATCGGATGTGTTGAGCTTTATTCTCTGATTTTTACAACGTTCAATACACGTATGTAAATTTTAAATATTTTTTAACGTACACATTTGAAAAAACGCGTGTTTATCCGTAATGTATATATATATATATTTATTACGGCAAATATTTTAAAAAATTAAATATAAAACTTATCTGTATCGAGAAATGAAAAAGTAAAAGATTGACGTTTTTTTTTTTTTTGAACCAATTTCACATTTGATCGGCGATAAACGTCTCGACAAGAAACGATTGGACAGGAAATAGTGCCGTTTCCGATAAAAAAAAAAAAAAAAAAAATAAGAGAAGTCTACTGTATCTTCGATTCTAGCAACGTAGACTCGGTCGATCGTCTCGATCGACTGTAAGCTCTCGATAAGGTAGAGGATAGGATTTTTTTGGGGTCATACTATCAGCTGTGCACATAAGATCTGATGTGTATGCGAATTCGCATCGCGCCGATATACACGCACGATTTCGTTTCGAAAGAAGCAAAAGTGACAAGAAAGGATCCTCTTTGTATCCTCTTACATCCTTTTAGTACTTTCTCGCTCCTTTCGAATGCGACATTCCCCGCTTTTATCCCCTCAAGCGATACTCTTTTTGCCTCACATTTTTTTGCGTTGTTCGTAAAGAACAATCTATATATTTAACACTCTCAACTCGGATTTCTAGGTTTCGTCGAACTCTTGAAAACTCGTATGTTCTCTCGCCTTCAGTTTCTTAAATTTCCCGATTGTGTTTGTTGCGCTGTACCTGTTTCTTTTATTTTTATTTTTTTTTTGTCTCAAAATACTCAATAGTGTGAAATGTCATCGCTCTGACAAGTGAAACTTTCTGACTTTTTTTGAAACTAATGCGCGAAATTGTTCGAGATAATAATTTGTTCGTGCGAGAGAGAAAAGAGATCTCTCTGAGAAAGAGAGAGAGAGAGAAAAAGAGTTCGAAGTTGGAAAGTTTCACGAATCAAAATTTTATTTATTTACGTTACATCAGGACGCAGCTACCACGCGAAGCACTGAACACACAGTCACGTAATACACAAAATAAATGACACGGTTGCACGCGTACACGCCGCATGCACGCGGGATACAAAATGCTTGATCGTTTCAGGACACACCAACAACAATCTCTCTACGGGATTGCTGGTAGTGATGCTGGTGAGTGTGGTGACGGGCGTCTTCGTTTCTTTTTCACTGTTTGCTGTTTGCAACAGGTACAGTAACAACGCTGAACAGATCGCCCGCGATCAAGGCCTGTCCCTCTCATCTTCGTCGTCGTAATTCGTGGCTAGCTGGATGATGATAAAATTGATGAGGAGGCATCGCACGCGGCCATCATGCTCTATTATTATTATTATTATTATTGTTATTGTTATTACGGTGTCGATCATATTCTTTATTTATTCTATATTTTTCGGTGTTCACTTATATCATCTCACAACACATACACACTACTACAAAACGCGCGAGAGTTGCAGAAACAAAAGTCGCTGCGTTCACACATACACGATATAACTACAAAAGGATGCTCCTATCTCGATGTTTTCTTTGTTTCGCTTACTATTCTTATTCTCTTTCAGGCATTCCCGAATATAATATAAGTTGCAATAATAACTTGCTAATTATGTAAATAATCTCTTTCTCTTTCTTTGAATTCTGTTATAGCGCTTCGCAGTTTTGATCGTTTGTGTTTTTCTTTAGAACTATAGAACGCTTTGGCTTTCGATTCACTTTCTAGCCGCCTCACGCACACATTTCCCAGCTAAAAAATTTCCCGAAAAAAAAGCGTCCCAACACGCAACTGTGGATTCTCAAGATTATTCAGTTAAGTTTCTATTTTCATGCCGAGATCCTGCGCTTTTTGTGAAACTTAAGTTACTTAGAAGATTAAATTACAATCCAGATAATGCTAATTCCCACGATCCCTGTGAATCCTGAATATCAATCAATTATTTAATACTCGAGCTTTTTGATTATTAATCAAACCACACATTAATTGTTATCAGTAATTGAAAATCAGAGTATTTGTTGAGGTGTGTGTGTTTTTTTTTTTTCAATATACTTATTGACACTTTTCTCGAAAATTGAATGCAGCTGGTTTTGCGTCTGTATTTACTCGCACACATACGTGACAAGATATATGTTTTATATATATTATATATATTTTATATATATTATATATTTACATATTATATATATATATATGGGTAATATTGTGTCATTATGTGGTGTGTGCTATGAATGTGCTCATGGTATAGTGATTTATGATCGTAATTATGTTGTTCGAACGAGGATCTCGACTTTTAATGATTATCGCGTTTTGAGGGACAACGGTAAATACGTCAATTTGTGCTCAAATTATTTAAAATAAAAACGAGCATATGACTTGTGTGTGGAAACAAATTTGCTTGATAAATTTGTCTCTCCGTGACAAAACAATAGTTTGTCGTCCCTCCAAAAGCGACATCAAAAAATTTATACAATGTGCCAGCTGCTTGTATGCCCTATGAAAGCATGAAAGAAGCTGATTGGTAAAAAATTCATTGGAAAATTGTCAATTCAATCGAACAATTGTATGCAACTTGGCGGACAATTCACTAACTTAAAACGATCGATTTTTTTTTCGAAGTGAAAAATCAAGATTTTGACGAGTTAAATTCGATGCTCTCCCTTTTGTGACATATATACGTCTAAGATATATTCTATATTCTTTTCTTACGGTTTGTTTACTTGTGAGATTAATTATTCTTATTTATATGTTGTAATAAAACAAAGTATGCAAAATATCGGAAGGCACTGACGGAGACTGTCTTTTTTTTCAGAGAGAATATGAGAGAACAGGGACATTCTAGGATAAACAAATATATGCGAATTTTTTATTCTCTTGGATGCACACAAATCTACTAGTCTCTTTGGATTTTCGGGCTCTCGGACGTTGAATTCCTTCAATTTCCGAGAATTTTGACATTTTTGAATTTTTATTTAATATTATTGTTTTTAGAGAGAAATTTTCGTGAAAACACTGAACGAAACGGATTCTCATGTTTGAGAATTCCGAGACTCTGAACATACGTCGAACATAACTGCCGTTGTTCTGACTGTGAAACTTTGTAAGTTCAGAGATTAGCGGTTTTCTCAAAATTACATTCCCTACTGCCAAAAATACGAGAAGTTAAATTTGCAAATCTTTCGAGTTGCGAGGTTTGACAGTCGAAACAACGATGTATATAGTGCTCATTTTAAAATGCACAACACGTCAATTGTCACGATAATAAAAAAAAAAAAAACATTCTCTTCACAAAGTATAACACAATGATAATATTACAAAAAAAAAAAAACCGAAATCGCATAGTTTAAAAGAAGTTCTCTTTGTGTTAATATCGTAACGACAATTGTGTGAGCAAGTTCGAAGTGTTGCATCGATTTAAAAATGAACACTTTGTGTATCAGGTCGCAATTGTTTCCGCGTTATGTACGTATTACGTAAAAGTGATACGTAATACGTATCACTTTTATTACAATAACATACATATATGTATTGTCTCTTTTCATGTGCTGATATTGGCTTCGTTGTTTCTTGTCTGTTTCTGTCTGCCATCTCTGTCTGTCTGCATGTGGGACTCGGCTCGGATGCGAAAATACCGAACCACCCTCCTGCACTACGTAAACTGCAAAATGGTATAAATCTTCGGTTTGCAAACCAAAACAAAAAAAAACATACAAATAACAAACAAACGACGGCTCGCCACATCTGACGACGATGACGACGAATTATTACGTGACACACAAATGCGTAAAAAAAAAACGAAAAAAAAAAAAAACAAAAAACAGAGAACTACCACGGCTCTAACACTGTATTTTTAGTTGGTATGCTCATGTCGGTGGTAGGGGGTGTTTTCGTAGTATTTGCTCTGATGGCTCTCTGCTACAGGTCAGTCGTAGTACATAAAAACTTCTCCCTCTGTCTCAGGTTAGTGTGCAGAAACATACACAAGTAGAATTTTATTCTCTCTCTTTCTTTCTCTCTCTCTCTCTTTTTTTTCTCTCTCTCTCTCTCTCTCTTTCTCTCTGTGTCCTCTTTTCCATCTTTTCTACTTGAGTTTTCTATTTCTCTCTCTCTTTTTTTTTATACGTGTGCTGCACGAGAGGATGGAACAAGTGTGCGCGCGCTAAGAGTAGCATGTTTGCTCTTCGAAAAATTTGCAGCTTCTTTTCTCTCAGCAAGCATTTTTTTGTTTCTCGATGTTGCTTTCATGCTAGTACAGTTTGTTCGTGTAGTTTAATGCAGATTGATATAAATTCTGATATAAAAGAGCGTTCGCGCGGTTCGCTTTGTTTACTTTGAGAAGGCAGTTTTTCCTCATTTGTGAGCAATTAATCACTTAATCGTCCATCATAATCTAGTCCATTTACACGTACATTTTGTTTAAACGCGAAGAACAGTTTGAGGTAGAATATTCACGAAGACATTTGATTTAAAATTTCTCAAAGAATATAAAGTTTCTCTATTTACGCTTTTTTTGGTGCATGTATATATAATTATATCTTTTTCTGCGTATAAGTATTTATTTACGTGCTATTTTAACTTTCCTTCTTTTACGATCTCTGTGCATATTCGCTTTTTGCCTTTTATCCGCTAACGATAAGAGAAGTTGCAAAATATATCCGACATTAATTGTCGTTCTTAACACATTATAAGTAATAATGAAGTTCGTTCGAAACTCTTCCTTAATATCATCTTAAATAAACACCCTTTTTTCGACCACGTATATTTCGAAGCTAAAATTTAATTCTATTTACCAAGAAAAAACTTTTTACTTGAAAATTTTTTAACAACTCTTTTAAATATGTAAACCTTTACTTTCAAATCTCATCTCTTATCCATAACTTTTATCTTATCAGTACCCAAACAGAATTGGATTTTTTTGCATGTCGAGAGTCCGTTGACTTTCGTAGCGAAAATAAAAAATAACTCGGAAATTGATATTATACACACAAAATTTACTTATAGTGCTTATATTATTATTCATAATAATTATAATCGCAGACAATTATGTACGTTCCACAAACTGATAAGAGGGATTATCAATGTTCTCAGCGACAGATGTGTGTATAAAAATAAATAAAAATACGGACAGTGAAAATATTGAATATTGTTTCATATTTATTGTTACAAATTGTATTGTAATGCCGGAACTCATATAATTACGACAATAAATTATTTATATAAAGTTCTGTGAATTCTACTAATAAATATTGTGCAATTATGTGTGTTGGTATATTTATCTCGTATATGTCTGCGGAATAAATTCTGATTATATTCCAGGTAATTATTGAGTAATATACGATTAGCAAAAAAAAAAAACTAACAGAAAATTATATAACTGATCCTTGAGCTAATTCTCTAATCATACGCCGGCAGTATTACTAATTAATAACAACGTTAACAAATTCTAAATAACTGGTAATCCCTCTTAACGCTATTAAAACTCTAAAAATTCTCCGGTATTATTTAATGATTTTTTAAGAGAGCTTGCATGCGCTTCTTCATTTTTTTCCCGCGTTAAAAATTCGATAATATATGTATAATTGACTAATTTCTGTTAGAAGAAAGAGTACCGTCCCGAAATACGACCCGCCGTACTCGAACAGACCGCAGCAGAGAACCTTTAGCTCTGGCAATCATCATGCAGAAGATGCGGCGTTAGATAGCGTCAACAAAATTCTCACCTTCGGCAGAATGCCTCAATATAGGTACGACTGTCATTTTGTTGCTTGTTTTACGAAATAGTGGCCTATTTCGAGAAATGTATTTTAATGAAATCGATAAATCTCTTCTTTTTTTGAATATTAAATTTTACTTCAATATATTTTGGTTTATTTTGAAAAATTTAATATATTTTAATGAGATCGACAAATTCTTTCTTCTTTAAATATTAAATTTTGATTTAATATATTTTAATAAGTTTATATTTCAATGGTTTTGATTTATTTTTATTGTTAAATGTGCCTGTTGCTACAAACATGGCACTGATAATCCTTCTTACGAGTTTTTATATATATATATACATACATACGGGACGTATGCAATTTTATTTAAAATTATAATAATTATTAGTAATACAAATATTATAAATATTATAAATAAATTTTGTATATAATTCGAGTTACTTAAAGTAAATAAACTATACTATTTTCTTAAGAGAAATCTATAAAAATATTTACAGTAACAAAACTGTGTTTAATTATTTATTTTTTTCGTATTACTAATTTAATTGTTTTGAAACTTTTATTAAAAATTGAAGTGTTCTGGTGTTAATAATAAAATACATATTATCGCTTATCACTGACTTTGATACGTGTATGTAATTGTCGATACAAAATTTTAAACAAATCTTCAACAAAAATAACATTTTTTATAGTTTTGACGTAAGTATTGATGCAAAAAAAAAACTAATGACAATGTCAATTTTCTTATTTACGGGAGAAGAGATTCAGTTCTTTCTCTCTCTTAATAATTTTCTTTCACAACGATCAATTGAAAATTACCATATTAGAAAACATCTAATAACAGCCTCTCATTACATTTCACATCTTATCTCATTTTTCATTTTGTTTCTCATAATTTCATCGATAAATTCTGATCAATTCATGTGCATGTTAAACCGTCGCGATGTGTCCCAGAATTCGTATCACAATTAACGAAGTGCGTTTTTTTATCAATGTATGATGTAGAAGTGATTGCAGTTCGTAATGCTTCTGTCGTTCGATCGTTTTCAAGAAATATCGTTATTACATAACGACGAACGAAGAGTTTGTAGTATATATATACTTTAGATCACAGCTATACACACAGAAAAGGCCAAATCTCGATATTTACTGCCCAATTTATTGTGGAAATTAATTTTGTCAGAAAAAGAAAACAATAATTACTTTTGGTCCGTTCTGTGCGACGAGTTGCGCTTATATATCATTAAAATATACGAGAATGCGTGAGTACAGCTTTGTAAGAAATGAGCTAAAGTGCGCTTGGATCAATGTGACTTTGGAGTTCGATGCCTTTTTATTTCAGGTGAATCTCAACTCCTTAACTTCACATAAGCTTTAGTATGCGCTTAATTTGCATAACAATCTTCCCGATATTGTTTATGTACATATATATATATATATATATATATATATCGCATTAGATTTCCGAATATATACATACATATTATGTCAAATTTTTTTTTAGAAGAAAACGATGTCTCTATATATTGTGTGTAGAAATGTAAAATTACATTTTAACGAGACAAGAGAGATTTTCTCTTTTTTTGCGAAAATAAAAAATACTGTTCTACATAATTGCAGACTGATAATAAAATTTTCATTATAATATCACGGGATAAATCTTCTCTTCCACAAATTTTTATTCTGAAATTCACAGTCGAAGCTCTTGACGGAATATATGTCATAATATTTTCATAAGGTATCGATATCATTGTAATCTGACAAAGCCATCAAATTAAAGCGCGCGAACGACAGAAACTTACGAGTCCTGCTCGATTGATTTCTTTTATTCCTCAAGTAAGGAAGATATAGAGCGTTGAAGAATTTTATTAACCCTCAATTATTATAAAAGAAAAGTGTAGCGGTATTATCCAATTGTATTATCCAAACTTAATACAAATAATGAACATTTATCGCAATTTTTATTCTGAATTTTATTAGATCTGCGCAATTCTCAGTCTCTTCAAAAATACATTTATTAAATAATCGAATATTTCACACACACGTGAGAGCTTTAATTTTTAATGTACCTCAAATTTTTTATTTTTATTTGAATAAAATAAAACTCTACAAATTTTTATTATATTAAATTCTTTATTATTTCGAGCTCGTTAACGTTATGACGAATAATAACGGTTATTTAAAAACTTAATACCAAAAACAAAATCTTTGAAAGTACATTTGTGTCCTCGTGTTAATCTCAAACGTTGATGAATCGAACAATGCACACAGTAGTTGAGGGTTAATAAGAAAATAGCCGCGGCATGCCTATATTAGTATATTTCTAGCCGCGGCGAGACCCAGCGCGTGCTGTTTCGACCCCCGAATAACGTCGCCACCGCCGACGGGCCAAGAGTCAAGTAAGTCTCATGTGTCTCGTCGTCATTCTTCATTATTCACATCACAGTCCGATCGAGGAATAATAATATATTTTGCGCGTGTCATTCTCAAAGATAACACAATGAGAACGAAATTTCTTTGAAAAGAATCAATAAAAACGTTATTTTCTGTAAAAACCAAATATCCTACTTTTTTAATTGGATACAATAATTGGATATTTAAAAATTGATAAGAAAACGTGTTCGGGACAAATTAATAGATATTATTCCTTATTTGGACCGTAGCATTGCCGCAATGATCGCTTCGATTCGGTCGATTTCGATCGACCAGCAATTCATCTTCATATGTGTTTCCATGTTGCCGGAAATAGCGTTTTCGCATTTGCGGCTACTATTGTGGTTAAATTGCAGCTTTTAGCTGTCTCTAGGGGATCAATTCTCCTCTCGTATTTGACTATGATTATTAATATCCCGGTCCGAATCTGTCTTTTGTTTCTCTCTCTCTCTCTCTCCCTCTCTCTCTCTCTCTCTCTCTCTTTTTTGCTCTCATCATTCTCTCATATTTTGCACAAAAACATCGGTTACATACAGAAAAAAAACAACGGTTGAGAGAGATTGTCACTTGTGATTGGCTCGTACTTCTGGAACCGCGATAGGTTTTGAGAAATAGTCTCGTCACAAGTGATAATCTCTCAACCGTTACGCAACTGTTGCGTTTTCTGAATGTAACCATTCTTCGCACAGACCACGATCTCGATATTCAGCTGACTTTGCGACTCACACACATAGACACGCTGCGGTCGAACCCGATGTATTCGCATGAAAGTCACTGCTATGGTATTTAATTGCTGCATCGCAATGTTTATTTTTGTCCCACCACATCTTTAATTATTGCATGATAACGGGTGCACATGTAGGGTGATTCATTAACGTTGCAACATTGTTATTCTTTTCTTTCATTTTTATAAAAAAAAACAAAAAACGTTAGTAATATCTGGGATACCGTGTGTAAATATTAAATACATATATATTGCATCATTATAATTTCTATTTATGCACAACGTTTCATTGAAAGCATTTATAAACGTCACATATGGTCAATATTATTATTATTATTATTATTACTTATATCTGCGATTTATAATACGAAAGAATAACAGGACAGTTATTGCGCAGTCGATTGAGATCTTTTTTTTTTTTTTGTATACTTGATATTATAAGTATTACTATAAAAAAAAAATTTATAATAAAGTACGAAGTTCTACAGTGTAATGTAAAGTGATGTGTAATCGTTTTACGTAAAGCGTCAGAAAATCAAAGTTCGAGGTTTGTCTCACGATTTGTTTTGTTTTTTGTATCGAACGCCTGAACACTTTTACAAAGTGATTTTTGACTCGATTTGAGTTGTTGCACATTTTCTTTTGCGAAAGATAACACCGAACCGCTGAAATTAACGAATGAATATCCGATGTAGATCCGGTCCGTCTTTCAGGGAGCACAAGCCGCAACCGAAGAGGCACGGCGTAGAGGAAGAAGATGGAGGTACGGGAGCAGAGGAGGTTGTCTCTTTCATTGATCTCCCATCAAACAATCTCACAAAGTTGCCTGAGAAGGGAATTTTAAAGAAACACGGTGGTTACGGTATTGTAATGCCTGATAGTCGTACAACAGAACAGTGGGCGTGATCACGTCACAATAATAAGAGAACCGTGAAAAGTAGCTGGAGGGAGCTCGAACTTCGGCGAGTCGAAAGATCCAAGCAGTTGGCCGAATTTGTATCATGAGCTACGTGTTCATCAACGAGCGCGTTGTTTCTGCGATCGTCAAATTAACACACGTATTCTTACGCATACACATACACACACCCTTTATACCGTTCGGTTATCTTTCGATTTGCAAGTGCGAACTTCTTACACCGACTCTTCACAAAACGTTAACTCTTTATATGTTAATGACTCTCTTGTTCATTTTCCTTCTCATCATCAAATGAACTAAATTGAAATCGAAGCGAAACCAAACAATCTATTATCTTTTTGCGTTTACGTAAACACTCGCAACTAAAAAACCAGTTTTTGTTTTATCTTAAAATATACACAATATATAAAGGGTTAATACAGAAATATTCTAAAACAAGGATCTCTCTCTTCTGTAAAAAAGACTTTTATGATTATTTCAACTCTCTCGTGCACACATATATTTATTTATTTATTTCAATAAGGTTTAAATTTCTTTCTCTTTTACGCTTTACTTTTATAACTCAGAGATTAACAAAAAATCGTAAATTAATAACAAATATTAACACAAATATCACTAATAGTCGATAAAACGAGAAGATATTTAAAGAGAAAGATATTTAAAAAAAAGCGGATTTTGCGCACGAGAGAGTTAACGTGAACTGCTTCATCATCGAGAGTTTTTTCTTCCACCGGTAACTTGAGTTTGATATTCGTCAGGACTGGGCGGAGGCGCGATCGAACAGGTGGAAAGGACCTTGAATCAACTCGACGGCTATCGCGACGACATAATCGAGGTGCTGAAGAACGCGGCGAGTCGTCGGGATCACGCTGGCACCCCGTCCGGCCTGGACGACGACCCGATACGCAAATCACTGGCCGACTGCGGCTACGACATGTATCGGAAGGACATCGACGGCCAGGACAACGGCATGCATAACGGACAGGAAGACGACGAGGACGAAGTGGAATTGCAACCGCCATGCGGCACCATTCGCATACGCAATCTCGAGGATATCATTCGCCAACTGGAACATCGGGCAGCGTCGAGGTAAAAGCGTCCTCACATATGTATCGGAATTGCCATTTGATGATCTAGAAATATTCTTTTAATGTTCTTTGATTATAAAATTGCGCGCGAACGAGAAGTATCTGGTATATAAATTTGTTTTCTTCTTCACACGACGAAACTAAGAATAACACTAAGACACGAATTGTGTCTCTGTTGTCAGACCCTTCATAACCGGTCAAATGAGTCCGAGCGGATCCGAAGAGATAAGGATGACCGACGGTGATCCCGATCGTCACTACAGAATCGATTCTTCTGTCTGTAGCGAGTCATCTCAAGGGTAAGAACTTGCGAAACAGAATTACGTGCGCTTTTTGTCCAGACAAGCTTTTAAAACTCAATTCAGACAATGAGCCTTAATTGCACAATATCTCGAAATATATATATTATATATACATATACTGTTCATTTTAAACTAAAGACGTTCATTACAATCTACACAAGAAATATATCTCTAGCCTCTTTTTTAGTCATGATTCGTAAACTTAGAACGTTCGTTTTTTAATTCAACGTATTATTGAGACGATCGGCTAAATACATCTCAGCTTTTTACATATTGTATTAATTTACGATTATCGTCAGCAGACATGTATTTCACACGCTGCCATAACTCTCACTGTGAATCGCTTATTCTATCTTCTCTTTCGCCAATTTCTCATCTTAACCCTCTCATAAACGAGTGTTCCTCTCGCTAATAAGATTGTCGGCAAACGGAACCATTGCAGAAATAACAATTAAAATTATTTTATATACGTTGTAAATATATTTCAACTGTTTACTTTTCTAATTAATAAAAGATATCTGCAACTACTTTTGTAGGCATTTAATTTTTATAATATTTAATTTTATAATATTTTTATAGTCACACAAAATTATTTCGTCATGTCTTGACGTAACAATTTATGTACGATAGAATGAGAGGGTTAAAAACTTTGTTATCTTATTCTGCTTTCTATTTTGTGCATCAAAAGGCTGTCAAGACTCGACCGCATTTATATTTACATATATATATATATATATTTATCAGACACTATTATTCGATGTTTCGAGGATAACGGAAAAAGGGACACACACTCGGTAATTAATTAACAATAATTGAAGTATTTACGCGCGGTATAGAAGAAAATTTACTTCGAGGTAAAATGCGGAGTCTGTTTATACTAAATAACAAACGTAATCGAATTTGAGCGTAATTGCGATCCAATTGAAGGTTATTAGATAAGCAAAACACAAATGGCAAATGGAGATTAAACAAATGCGTTAGCCATAAAGCACAATCAACTTACTGATAGCAGGTACATGTCGCACACCGAAAACACATAAAACACAATTAACTGATATTAATTTTAATTATATCAAAACTTATAAAAATCTCTACGAAAGAGATAACCGCGCGCTCCGAGTATTTTTCCGTACACATATAAACATCCAATTCATATTATACTACCTATCTGTATAATTTTTCAATTCCCAAGCGTATCACGAAAAGAAAGCGAAGAAGTGTGAGAGATAAAAACAAAATAAAAAAAAAACAAGAGAAAAAATCGCGTAGCTCGTAAACTTACGCAGGAAATTGATTGGATTTCCTACATAGAAGCAGAAGATGTAGTCGCGGCCGCGACGAGGACGCTAGTAGATTCGTCTACGGTAGATATCGTCAGCCGACGTCCCGAAGTCCTTACGGCAATCATCAACACACCCATCAACACTCCCATCAAATGCATCCCGAGGACGAGGGTATCTATGAAACTGCCGATCCTGACAGAGGCTCAAATACTAGGGGTGAAACACCCGATTGTGAAAGGTACTGCGAGAATCTTGCATCACGAGAAACCTTACGGCTTCACTAGTAGCGATATATATTATATCTACAACTCACTGATATATCGATTTATCGGCTCACGGCTCTCATCACACCTTCCCCCAGATCCTTCACACGATAAATCGCGTATTATCTCAGATAAGGATGGTGCATGTGTTGTTGTTTGCAAAGAAAAAAGAAAAAAAAAGACGAACTTCATGTATAATATCAACAGAGCAATTACGCGTCGGAATATAAATTGGAAACAACGTGAAAAAAAAAAAAAAAACAACGCGTCGTGTCAAAATCAAAAAACTACTCCGACGATGATGGCGCACGATGATTCAAATAACAATTTTCGTGAGAGATAGGAATTTATATACAACGAATTCTGTTTTGCAATCGTTAAAAAATTGGTAATGATCGCGAACTCTCGGGTTATAAAAACAGTTTGAGTTTTAATTACGAGTATATCGTTATTGCTGACTGAAGAGAGTTTTTTGAAATCTACGTGGAGAGAGTATAAATAGACTCGGCATACGATATTTCAATATGCTGCAATAACGCAGTTGCAACGTTTGCAATTGTATCTCGCATATCGAATCAACGAGCACTTCAATCAAGATCAAGAATATGTTGTATTTGACAAAATTTTTCGAAGAGAAAAGCAAAATGCACACGAAAGTCTGCATGCGTTCTTTTCGTTTTTGCTTCTGCATCGTGGAATATTGCTCTAAACAACAAAACAATAACAACACACACGAGTTCCAATACTCAGTCTGTAGATGTGTTCCAAATCTACAGAGAATATTCTTACACAGATACAGTATTTTTTTTGTGAGTTTTGTAAATTTCTATTAATAATTTTGTGTATTTGACATTTATATAAACTTTAATCTTCAATTGGTTGATAATTGAAAATATATTTGGCGCAGATTTGGAACACACTTATATAGCAGTCACCACAATCATATTCGATTGTTGCGCATGCACCGCTTCTGACATTTTGCATTGCCATATTTGTGAAACCAACATGTGAACGAATTTTTTACGATTGTAAAAAAAAAAGTATTTTTTCAATTTATTTCTCGACGAGGCAATTTACATTTGTAATCGATGTGAGCACTTATCCTTATCTGAAGTTCTTCTTTGTTGGTATGTTTGTCAGAAAATGCATATGTAAAGGAATGCTGTGAATTAAATAAGAACTGTAGTGATCGTAAGGCTTCGCACGCGCTTTAAATAGTTTAATTGGTATTTCAAACACCGTGCGTACGTGATGCTTTTTGTACAGAGAATGTACGAATTCTCCATTAGAGCTCATCAGAGAAGAAAGTAATTTTTTTAAGTAATTAAGTGTATCACAAAATTAAGTTTTACAGCGCGATATATAGATTTTTTAGTCAATAAAACATCTTTCTCTTGTTTTTTGTAATTTAAAAATTTGCAAATTTTTGGACAATTATTAGAGTAGCAGCTGGTTGATGTCGCAAGCTTATTTAATTAAATGTTGTCGAGATTTTAAAGTAAAATATATAAGTTATTATAAAAATAAAATATATAAATTAAAAATTTATAACTAAATAAATTATTATGACAAAACTTTCGTTTCGTCAAGAGAAACAACAAATTGTTTAATTTTCACGTCACAGATGAAGAACACAAAATAAAAAAGAATAAAAAATAATATGTCACCCGAGTAACAAGATGATGTCACTTGATGAAGATGACGTCACAATGACATAAAAACGACGTCGTAAGAAAACGTCACCTTGCTATTTGTTGATTAATTATCCATTTTCTTCTATATAATGATACAAATTTTTCATCATATCGCACTAGGCCAGTCGTAATGATCCAAACCTCAGCCTGAAGAGTAATCACGTACTCACCGACAGCTTCCGCTTCGGGTCGACTGGTTTGGCTTCACTTACTGTTGTTACGTCCCGCGTTTGAATGCAGCATTAGTGGCGGTGGACTAGATCCAATGGGCTTGTGTAATCTTATTATTTTCTAGTGATGCATTTATTCAAGCTCAACAACAAGTAGCCCGGTGGACTAATGAGGATGGAGGAGGAGGGGTACAGCACCGGCCGCCGCAACAGCCACCCCCGCCATCAGCGATGCAGTTGCCGATGCCGCAACAGACTACGCAGCAGCAACAGCAGCAGCAGCAGCAACAGCAGCAACAGCAACAGCAACAGCCGGTGGAACAACTGCCAATAAAGCAACGCGGCTATTATCCACCTCCCCCACAAATTGAAAACAACCTCGACACTAGTAACAATGCCGAGGTAGAATCTGCTCAATCCCATCAACAACAAAAAACGCTAAGCGACGTTCGTGGAATCGATGTTAATAATCATTTGCCTAATATTAACAAATGCCCACTAGACGATGATTTTAGTCTAGAATGTAACATAATGAATAATGGTTCCCCAAAAGAAATAATTACCAACAACACTAGTGATAACGAAAATACTGCCCTACTGCCCCCCACGCATTTTCCTGAGTACAAGCATTGATAATTACTTAATCGATGACAGATAGTGTCTGAGAAAAAATGGATAACCGGAAAAAAAACAATATTAACAAAACAATATAGTGGTGTGACAATGGTAATGACAATGATGACGATGATTTAATCTCGAACTCGCATTTTATACTGAATAGTGTAAATAACGATTAAAAAAAAAAAAAAAAAAAAAAAACTAACTGCGGCAGTTGCACACATATGAAATTATAATAAATTCTAATAATCTATATGAGAAATGTTTATTAATAAACATTAGTAAAACGATTTACTCAAATTGCACTCTGTGTCATTCCTTAATTTATTGCACCTCTCTTTTTTGCATGAATAAAACCAAAATCAACAGCGACTACTATATAAGTTTCTAGAGAATATAAAATGTGTGTGGAGATTTTTTTTAAAAACTCTTTTGGATCATATTTTGTGACAAAGTAAACGATATTTCATCGTGAAATATATTTAGTGTCATATAAGACTGTTAAATTTTGAAACAAGAGTCTGAAGAAGCTGCCAGCAATGTTTTTTCACCCGGCACGCGTTGTTACAATACGGTCGTTTTTTTTTTTTATTTTTTCAAGAAACGTAGCAGCTAATATTAATTATGATAAAATTAGGCACAAAATCGCAGCACAAAACAGAACGAAACTAAATCATAGATAGTAGTCGTTTTATCCATCGGATTGGAATGCGTTGGTTTAGATATATATTGTATTAAAGCATAAGAAAATTAAAAAAAGATTACCTGATACGCTATCTCGCTCAATGGTGATATACTGCGCTCGTCGGGAGAGTTTCGACGCTGCTCACTAAAAGTTGTTTTCACAACAAATAATCGGTGTAGTTGCAACATCACACGAAATATAATTTCTCGCGCGCACTTCGCGGAAGCGCGACCGACGGCGATACAATCGTCGTTACTTAGCGAGTATGCGATGCTGATTGCATATGAGCGAAAACGATTCCGATAGTTTACGTCATAAACAAACACTCGTGTATTTTACGCGCGCGCGAGACGACAACAATCGCGAAAGATGCGAACTAGTTCGAAAAGAGTGCCTTTCGCGTTAGCCATTTTGTTTCTCGCGCGTGTTTCTCGCAAGAGCGCCGCAAAAAACAATTTCGTTGTATATATTCGCCGATCGATAAGTGCGCGACATTATCTATCACAATTATCTATCACAGCGAACGCTCGACATTTTGAGACACACGCACCACCGATTATTGCGTGCGGAATACAATAACAATCGCGAGAAATACGGAACGAATTTGAGCGAAATTCCGCTTCGCGTCGCGCGCCCGCCACGACTATCCCTTACCCATTGATCTCGATGTATCGAAGCGCGAGCTTCATTTCGAGAATCGAAGTATCGAATCGACGCGCGCGCCTTCGACTGTGTGACTACAAATTGATGAGTATCACTACTTTTTTATCCTCGCAATGCGTGCTTCGTTTTAGAGAGAAGCCTAAGGGCCACTTGTTCCATTTTCAGATAAACTGTCAGATAATCTGTCTAATAGTTAAAACTCTGATTTGCATTGTTCCACGGTAAAATTTTTCTATTCCGTGCTATGTACACGAGTCCAAATAATCACCTTTTTCAGGCGTGTGAGTATTTCCGCGATTGCGAATTTGATTTCTTTTGGAATTTAAAATGACCGTGATGAGAAGATAAGAAAGGAGAATAGAAAAGAATAAGAAAAAACATTGCAACTTTCCACACGACATAAATGTGACATACAAGAAAAGATGTGATAGTCAAGAAAAGAATATTATTTTAGCGAGCAGCATCAGAATTCATGGAGTGTAGTCAGATATCG
Source organism: Pseudomyrmex gracilis (assembly GCF_002006095.1). Taxonomy (NCBI): domain Eukaryota; kingdom Metazoa; phylum Arthropoda; class Insecta; order Hymenoptera; family Formicidae; genus Pseudomyrmex; species Pseudomyrmex gracilis. The sequence goes on from NW_018020613.1 coordinate 924,789, forward strand.
TCTCCTTTTACATCATCATTTGCTGCTCGTTGCTTTATAAATTTTATTTTATTTTCTTTATTTTATTTAAAACACTACATATAAAAAAACATATATATTACACAAAGCTGTTTTACCGGTACACAAATATATATGTCTGAAAAGTTGCAATTCCAAGAAGAATACCTATTACTCTGCTTTATTACAATTCTTTATCAATGTGTTTTCAATTGTCAAGTTTCATTTTACAATTTTTTATACATTTATACAATAAAATACAATAGTATACATATGTTACATACAACATACAATATAATACAATATTACGCAATATGATACATAGTACATACAATATAATACAATATTATGCAATATATAATACATAGTATATATAATCCTACCTACCTATCTTAAACATCTGACATATCTTAAACGTTACTAGCCTTATTATTAATTAGGATTAAGGCTGCATGACAACCTTGATCCTAATTTTACATTTTTATTTCTTCCTACTTATCCGGTCTACCATATTTTCTGCCTATCTGGTCTTACATATTTCTTACCTACCTACCCGGCCTAACATATTTTCTACAAGAGCTTGTAGATACGCATCCCTACCTACACAGATACCTACGTACCTACCTATTTACTTTGAAAACTTTTAAAACCTATCAAATATTTTACGCGAGGGGCAATTGTTTTAAAAAATTAAAAAGTATTATTTTAAATATATTTTAGTTTCACGTCCGAGTTTTGTTTTAAATTTTATGATTGAAAAAAGAATATATCTATCCTTCAAAGCTCATCGTGTATACTTAGAAGAGATAGAAATATTACTTTTCTATAGTAGATAGAAAAAATATATATTTCAATACATATATTTCAAGTATATATTTTTGCAAAGATAAAATAGAAAAGAATAAAAATGTAGAAAATAGATATAAAGAACATGTCTTTAAAAAACGATTCTATATCAGTACTTTAAGAGAAATTGATATAGAAGTATAAAAGAACATAAGTCTCCAAAAAAAATTCTATATCGGTTCTTTAAGAGAAATTGATATAGAAATATGAAAGTAGATGTAGAAAATACAGATGAATATATAAATATATAAAATATAAAAAAATAAAAAAAGCACATATATAGAAGAATATTGTTTTAAATTACACAATATACAAATATATGGAAATTTCATCAAAAAAAAATCGTCACTCCCTACGTATAATTACATAAGTGTCACATACCAAATTTTCAGTTTATTGCATAGTGACCCTTAAAAAGTTCATGTTCTTTATGGTCACCAAATATTAAAAAAAATATTTATAAGTAAAAATTTGAAACCGAAAGATCCCTTAACTAGGAAAATTATACGAAACTTTAAACTTTTAAACTGCTCTCCTCTAAAATTTGCGTTTTGGAGTTACAAGATTGTAGGTAGAGAGTGACGATATAGTGAAAAATCAGTGCGATTACTACTCATGCAGAATAATTTATTCTTCTCAAAAATTTTCATGATAGAGATACGAAACATAATCGAATATTTAATTTTAAATTATTATTTTTCCTTTATATATGCTCAAATTCTATATCTAGGTATACATAATAATTTTGTATGAGATTGAGAAGATCTCATATATGATTGCATCTAATTAAACATAATCAGATATGGGATATGTCCATATATAAAGGATTTTTTTTCCAGACTATTATAAACGAAGCCGTTTTAAAATAATTTAATTAACTTACTATATTTAAAATTTATTAGGCAAATAACTCTAAAAACTGTAATTTGCTTGTGTGTAAATTATAATATAAATTTAAAGATAATATATAAAAAAGCAACCTTTCTAACAGTGAGGTGCTTTTTATGTGAGAAGAATAAATTATTTATAATAACGTACCGTTGCGCGTAGTCCCTCGTCGTCCATCGTTGTATCTTCAACTCCAGTCCCACGTAGCAATCAGGAACCTACCTTTACTGTCCCACGATGCGAAGGGTGCGCGCCCACGACGAGATGACCGTAGTCCCACGACGCGAGACCACGTTTAAACTTACCGGTGGCCCCGTTGCTGTAATATGACGCGAAAACCGCGAAATCGCGAATGATTCTAATTTTACTTTTAAAAAAGGTGATAGATAAAAATTAAAACAAACTCTCGAAAAAACGCGAAAAATAACGTTATTTTAAAAGACAGAATATAAGAATAATAAAAATGAAGTAAAAAGTTAAATGAAAAGAATAGAATTTTATTCGCGACTCTATACTTTATGTTTAAATATTAAAGAGTGTATATAGAGAGGGTGAAGGAGGATAAATAAAAAGGAAAGAAGAATAAATTAAGGAATCTTACTTTTCAATAATTCTCTTGTTTTTTTTTTTTTTTTTCTTTTTTTTTATATAGAAAAGGTATAGGATAGGTAGTGTGTAAAAAAATGCAGAATGAAAAATAAGTAATAAGTAATCAAAGTAAGTGATTAAAAAGAACGAAAGTTAAGTTTATAAGTTTTAACATTAAAAAGAACGAAAGTTAAGTTTATAAGTTTTAAAATATTCTAAAATATGTCGCGCGGATTTTAAGTAAACTTCACTATCACAAATCGAAGTTTTAATACTGATTTTGTTAATACGGAACGGAATTTGCGGTTTTAATTATAATAGTAATATTCGCGTACTTTTTACGCAAAACCAGTCTCGTAATTTTTGCGAGAGTCACTCCGCTTAACACAGCGAAGTATCTTGCTCCGTTACTTCAACGAAGCATCAGTTCGTAATTTCTTTGCGAAAATTGTTTATCGAAAACGGAACGGATCGAAAAAGCAAAGTCAAAAACATATTTAAAAATTCGATATCTACACATTCGAAATCTAAATTAAAGTTAAGTAAAACGCGTAATTAAAATTTTTACGTAAAACTTTTCGTACTTTATTTTCTTTTACGGAATAGATTCTAGTAATGATACTTAATCGCGTATATTCAAAAAATCAAAACTAGAAATCGCGGTAGTAGGTAAGACGCTAAGTCGTTAAAATTAAAGAAATATCTGCTANTTATATTCTTTCCCGATAGAATATCTCTAAAATTTCTAACTTTATCGTAAAATTTACGCGCAAAATATACTCTTTAATCAATATTAATATACAACAAAAAGTGAAGAAGTGGCAAAAGTTTTAAATAAAACAATTCGCGAAATCTAAAACCGCGCACACGACCGCGATCGCGTGATTTCCTCGCAATTTGCAAGGTCCAGGGCGTCGATTTCGACGCAAGGCGAACTAAACGTTCGCAATTTGTTGAAAATGAGAAGTCGTCGAGAAAAAACCGGTACAAAATAATTACATAAGAAAATAATCATTACATGAAGCAATCTAAATTGGTTTAAAAAGAGTAATCAATATATTTCTTTGATAACAATATAAAATATCTCAAAAGTATTTTTATTATTCTGAATCTTTATTATACTCTAATTTCTGTGAGTAAATTTGATTAAAATCTATAATCACAGCCCGAAAACTATATTTTTATCTTTGAAAAAACTATTTTTTCTCGACGCTTCAAGATAAACAAGTAAAGACTATGTATCGCACTGATTTTAAAAAAACCCAACACCAACCCTAAAAGTTTACTCACGTGCGCTGGCCACTTACTGCGACGACACCACTCTGTAACAAAATAGAAGTCTATCATTAGATTAAGAACTTCGAAGAAAATTGGGTGTACTTTAATACTTTTATATGTAAAATATATGATATTAAAAACAGAAATATACCTTCGTGCCAGCATTTTATTGCCCGAACCGGCTCCTCCGGTACTGCAAACACCGCCATCAGGAACACCGCCATCAAGAACACCGCCATCAGGAACACCGCCATCAGGAACACCGCTATCAGTGTCACCAAAAGGAATATTGTCCAGATTATATCTTCTTTGCGGCACTTGATCACTTTCACACGCGCACACACGCGCGATTAAGTGAATTTCTTACATATTTTCTTTAAAAGTTGCTTTTGATAATATTAGACGTTAATTCACGATGAAAAATTTCACGTATATCAAACTATTACCTTGCTGTTTCGAGATTTGTTTTTTTGTAAAATAAAGTATTTTAAATATATAAAACGATGTATTACGATTACACGCGCGTAACTCACATTTTTTTGTTATATGTTATAGCATGATATGTGGAAATATATTTTTTATTTGAATTTTACAGAGAATTTTACAACACAACCACTCTTTAAAATCGAGTCAACACAAGAACTACTGTGAATATAAAAAAATCTATAAAGTTTATTCACCTCCGAACTCTTCTCAATGACAGTTAAGATGACAATGGTACCGCTTGCACCCAAACTGTCAGAGAGAAGAATTCGAAAATGAATAAGAAGTTATAGATTTACCGCGGTTCTCTTAATAAAGAGTATTAACNAAACTCTAATGTGTAAAATATTAATTACCGTATTGTAAAATTCTTCTGAAGATTGAAATAAAAAATATAATTTTCAATATATGTTATATACAATATGTAACAAAAAAATAAATGTCGTTACGTGAATCGATATATCTCTTTATGTATTAGAATAATTATTTTACAAAATAAAAAAATGACGAAGCGGAAGACTAATAATTTATATACGCGAAATATTTAATCGCGATATACGCGGTAGATTTACAACAACAGAATTATATAATTAATTTACGAAGAAATTCACTTATGTACGAAATTGCGTAAGAACTTGTTATAATAAAAAAGAAGAATTTTGAATCGCGCACAACCCGACAACACGTCTGTTACACTTGAGAGATCGACGAGATCTGAGGCTACGCGCTGCGCTGTGAATAGAGCGCACGCATGCCTCACTATGCGCAAAAACACTCGCTGTTTGGAAAAACACCTCAGTCGCTGAACATAACACATTTATTTTTCACACATTCTTTGGTATTAAAATTTAACATTTATTACATTTCTTAATTCTCTTTAAAGAAAGAGAACACATTTGTTACATGTCTTAATTCTCTTTAAAGGAAGAGAATTAAGACATGTAATAAATGTTCTAATTCATAAATGTCTTTATTCTCTTTAAAGGAAGAGAACATTTATTACATTTCTTAATTCTCTTTAAAGGAAGAGAACACACACACATTTATTACATGTCTTAATTCTCTTCTTTTAAAGAGAATTAAGACATGTAATAAATGTTCTAATTCATAAATGTCTTAATTGTCTTTAAAGGAAGAGAATAAGAAATGTAATAAATGTTCTCTTCCTTTAAAGAGAATTAAGACATTTATGAATTAGAACATTTATTACATGTCTTAATTCTCTTCCTTTAAAGAGAATTAAGAAATGTAATAAATGTTCTCTTCTTTTAAAGAGAATTAAAAAATGTAATAAATGTTCTCTTCCTTTAAAGAGAACTAAGAAATGTAATAAATGTTAAATTTTAATACGAAAGAATGTGTGTGAAAAATAAACGTGTTATGTTCAACGACTAAGGTGTTTTTCCAACCAGTGAGTGTTTTTGTTGTTTTGACGCTCGTGAAACCGCTCAACCCTTACTACGTAACTGTGAATCGGCGAAGAAAATTATTCTTTTCTTGACTATCACATCTTTTCTTGTATATCACATTTATGTTGTGGAAAGTTACAATGTTTTTTTTGTTATTCTTTTCTGTTCTCCTTTCTCATCTTTTCATCACCGGTCATTTTAAATTCCAAAAGAAATCAAATCCACGCTCGCGAAAATACTTTCACACGCCTGAAGAAGGTGACCATTTGGACTCGTGCGCATAGCACAGAATAGAACCGCTCGCTGTGGACATAGCGCACCGACGTGTCGCTCGTGGACATGGCTGCGTAGTTCCATTGTGCACCACCCGTGGACATGCGCTAGTTTACTTGGCGGGTATGTGATTACACTTTCTGTTGTCGATCTGGCCGCTCTCAGTCTTGTTTCTGCGGCTAGCCACGATAAAAATAGAGAGAAAAACGGAATAATAAAACAGATTAATCTAATCGCGTCGTTGCAAAGCTGGTTTTTTTTTTTTTTTAATAAACGGAGATGTCTCGAATCTTCTTGTGTGGCAAATTAAATTGTATATTTCATCGTGTGATATATCTTAAAATAAGATTGGTATATTGTTGTGCAAGAGAGAGGTCCTCGTAATTTAGCGTAAGTGACAGCGTAATGTCTCATTTTCTCTCTCTCCCTCTTTCTTTCTTTGGGTGAGATCACATGTAGACCAAAAATTTTGAATGAAGACTCACGAAAGAGTCAACCAATCACAAATAACCGAACATATGATCGCACTCTGTGAGTGAAAATCGTAAATTTTTTTAAACATTGTCCGTAACTTACCGAACAAGGTTTTAACTGTGGTTTTGGTACTCAACTTTTTTCTGTGTGAATACAAGAAAAGTGGCAAATGTGAATCTTTAGTTAGTATAAACATGTCATATCAAGACTCGCCGTTTTCAGCGATGTACGATCGGCAGGATGATTATGACCTTGATGACGACAATGAGGAATATATAGACGAAGACAGAGATGCCGAGGAACAAGATGAAAGCGATGAAGGTATAATTGATAATAAAACACAGTAATGTAAATCTGCAAAGATTGTTTGGTTTTTAGACAATTATAAGTTTCACTGTGTGAATTCTATGCAAGCGGTGATATCTCAGAATATTTATAAAAAAAAGCGTTACCGATATGTAATATTTTGTGAATATTTTGTAGATACCGAGGAGGCTAGCGAGACAGACATGGGAAAATCGGAAGAGTATACGGAAATTAAAGAACAGTAAGTTTATAAAATATTATTTGTATATCGACATTAATGCTGACTTATATATTTTGACACTGAAACTTGTTTTACATATCAGAATGTATCAGGACAAGTTAGCAAGTTTGAAAAAACAGCTACAGCAGTTAAAGGATGGCACACACCCGGAGTACAATCGCAAATTAAAGCGAGTAGAATCACAGTATAAGGAGCGGTAATTAATTAATTAATTAATTTATGATGTAATGATTGTTTATAAAACACTGTTGCAAGTAATACAAATTAGGAAGCAAAGTGAGATGGATAGCTTTGGGTATGGCCTCAAATTTTGTCTTTGGTCTTCTTGAATGCAAAATCCGCCACTTGCTGCAAGCTTTATGTATTAACTTGAAGATGTTTTCAATAGATTAAGACTGAATGCAATTCATCGAGACTACTTAATGGAATGGGTCGAACGCGATTACATATTAGAAAAGAAGGCGGCAGCAAAGGAATTTGAAGAGAAGAAAATTGACCTTAAAGAAAATCTGCTCACTGATATGGAAGAAAAGAGAAAAATGATTGAATCTGACCGCCATACGATGGAACTTACTGGTGACTCAATGGAGGTAATTTTTTTTTTTTTTTTTTGACAGTTGCGAATATCTTGCAATAATATCTGGAATATATATAATTAAATTAATCAATATGTGTATGTGTCGTTTATTAATCAGGTAAAACCAGTAATGACAAGAAAGTTACGTAGGCGTCCTAATGATCCAGTACCTGAAAAAGTAGAAAAACGTCGGAAACCGCCTCCGGCCCAATTGAACTATCTCCTGGATGAAAAAGAGATAGAACATGACCTAAAAGCGATCAATCGTGCAAAAACGCAGACGACTGTTCGCAAACCAGGTGCAAATTTATGTAAAAAATAGTCTAAATAGTTTTTTTTATAAACTATTTTATGTATTTTTTTTACAAATATTTTTTAAATAAATATTTTTTTAAGTTAAGAGTACAAGAAATGAATTACAGTAAAATCTGTATATTTACAGTGGTCTTGCCACATTACAATACAGTAAATATGCCATCTCAACATATACCACAGCCATCCGAACCTCCGTTAGTAGAAACTAGAATAGAGGACGGGAAATTGTCGTACGAACGGCGATGGTACTTTTCATTTATTTTTGGAAAAAAACATTTGATTTCTCTCTCGCTCTCTTTCTCTCTCTTTCTCGAAAGTAAAAAAATGTTGTGGTCGAATTTCATTGACAGGTTCCACCGTGGTCAACCGGTTTATGTTGAAGGCAAGGATGTTAACAGATTCGCGGCGAATATTTCGGCAATTGGCACCGAAGCGGTAAGTGTTACATTTAAAAGTAGATGGCGAGAATCGTGCATTATCGTAAGATAATATATATTCTTTGTAGATTTGGGTGAAGAAGGTTTCGGATGGTAGCAAAGTACGTATTTATACGTCTCAGTTGAGTCGTGGGAAGATCTCTATCAAACGACGAGCTTCTTAATCGACTCTTCCTCACTTGTTTGCCAACAATCTCAGACTTCCGATATTCCACTCTTATCGTGTTTACTTAGAGGTGGAAGTTCCCGGTTGTAAACCGACGATTCTCACGTTACTGGTCTTCTGCCACCAATAAAACCACGCCTTTTGGTGATATTGTAGCGTTATGTAAATCCAAATGAAAGAAGACAGAATAAGCAGATTCATCATCGATAGCAGAGAGAAGGTGGTCCATCGCGCGGGCGGAAAGTTATCGTAATTGGTCAGAACGTAAAAATCAGTAGCTACCACGCAGATGTAAGAGCACACGACGGTGACGGGGATAACTATGAGACACCTGAGTAGATCGGCTCTCAAACCGCGAACGTACATTCGATGTTCGTCCTGATTCAGGCTCAACCAGATCGAGATAGATCGGAAGACTGTGTAACGAGGCGTTCGTTCCACCCGGAACTCGAAGCCGCACAATTCGCAGCTATTTCTATTGCTCTCTTCTAGCCATCGCTCCAAACATTTGAGATGGATCGCGCCCATTGTGCCCTAATTTCAAATTATTATTGTTATTATGTACAGTCATTGAAACTCAAATTGATTAAAAAATTTATATATTGTATAAATTATATACTAATATTGTGTGAATATGAATAATAATTATATAATTTACATTATATATTTAAATATTATTTGATCTCTCCGTGAGTGTAAATATAAAATAAAATTAATTTTGAGAAAACATTTGTGATCCACTAAAACAATGACACGCAATAACACACACATTCACTACGTTAATTTTTAACATCTTTTATAGCGGATTCTCGGGAGTTTTTGAAAAATTATAGATTCTCTCTAAAGATTTCAAAATCTTTTAATTCTCGTAATGTTGCGTTATATATAGATATATATTATATACATTTGTTTTTTTTCGAACCTTGCATTTGCACGGATATATAACAAGCAATTCTTGATTATCGTAACAAATACGACAATTTATATCTTCCGAGTCGCGCGATATCGTGCTCTTCGTACTCGATATCGATGCGTCTTCGAACTTGAGCCTCGCACATGATGACTTTCCCAATTCTATCTCTACTTTTGTGATAATACTATCTAATGTGTTAGCTACTGAATTACTCCTTGTGATCATGAGTGTAAATAAAAATGTCCGTACAACATAATTTTCGTAAACAGCTGACTGCGCGAGTTGAACGTAAGAATGAATGTGTTATATAATTCACGAACGTAAGTAAAGTTTTCCGTAAAAAGTAAAGAGGATTAAAAATGACAAGTACTTCTTATTATTGCGTGTATAAAAAATTTGTATTATATTATTGTGTGGATACAAGTTGAGTTAGTTGTGTGAAATACTCGTAAAGAGACATGTAAGTTTATGTGCATAATTAATGAAATATAAACTATAAATGAATGTTTGTCACTCTGCCATCATGTCCACACTGAGACAATCTTCTCCCATGTTACTGGGCGATGTCTCAAGTTCTCCAATTTCGTTCGATTCACTAGAAATGTTTTAACAAATGTTTGATCGCGTTTTATCGATTACACATTAACATGAGACAATTTCATTAACATTAACATGTTTAATTAATGAAGTTTACCTGTCCAAGGAAGGATCGTTACTGAACATTTCTGTTGGAACAGTGGGTGGTGCTTTTTCTGGCACAAGCTCCAGATATGTCTGACGAGATTCCAAGTGTCTCTCAACTTCTTCAGGTGTCATATGCCCATCAGACATCAAGGACATTGGAACCATGTTATTTGAAGATTGTACCTGGTAGGAATCGAAAATATTTCTCCGTTATAGAATTCTTAGATTTAAATTTGCTGTTCTTAGATGTAACATGTAACATAAAGATAACTCACTATAGGTGTATTATTTGTTTTAGTAACTTTAGGTGTGCTCTTTTTCTTCTTGCTGGTACTGAGTGGTTTGGTGACTATTGGTGAATGATGAGAGGTGTGATTGTTGACATTCATCTCAACCTTTTTTCTAAAACAAATATTTAGTGGTATCTTGTTAAATAAACTTTGTTATCAATTGGTTTATCTTGCAGATAGCTGTGAAGCTGTGAAGAACAGGATATTGCTAACTTATATTACTGACATAGGTCTTTGTGTAATAATCAACAGATTACATGTGTTATTGTATTTTTACTTACTTCTTGGAATTGTCATGACGAACAACTTCTTCATCTGATGATTCAGTTTCGTCACTTTCACTGAATGATGCGTCCACTTTCTCATACTGCAACAAACGATCTAACAAAAAACTTTTATCCCTATTTGCCTTAAGTAATTTCCTTTGTGTGGAACGCAAAGCTTCTTGAAAACACTCATTTTCCTGGAACACAATGTAATCCGTTACAAGAGACATACAATGATAAACATCAGATTTAAGCGAATTTTACACATACGTAAATAAGGAATTTTAATTTTCTTTTAAGACTGCGATACTGGTCCTTATAATTAGGCACTTCCTCCTCCGGACTGTCCTCATCGTCTTCCTCTTCTGCATCTGCATTGTTGTTGGCAATGGATCTGCAATACCATCCCTCCAACATTGATCATCTGCAGCTACAAAAAAAAAAAGATCACAGAACTGTCACTGTTTGCAGAAAGTTTTCCTCCAAAGTTTTGTGTTCGAATTTGACAAATTTATTTACGTTTTACTTCGATTTTTCGATTGCGAGTAAAATTCGAGATGAACAAAAGATAGAAACGAATCCAAAAAGCAGCAACAATCGTCTTATCTCATCGAAATGAGCGCAAACAGATAGCAAAATCGACAGAGAGCTATTCGAGGACGCACTGTGTGGGTTCGCTGCGGCGATAGGTTAAGTTGTACGAGGGAACCACGTTAACTTATGCCGTTCAGTCGTTTATTCGAACGTTTATTCGCGCGAGGATGCGAATGTCAGTCCTCGATTGAGCGCGATATCAACCGAAGATTTTTGTTCGCACTCACTTGAAACCCCAATATGATTTGTCGCACGTTGCAAGCGCTCGAGGTGGCCGATTATTGCGAAGATAAATAAGCTGTTTATGACTGGCTTCCATTCTAAACTCTTTATCGATTCCGTAGTAACTTCAGCGCCTTGCCGGTCAAATGGGAGCGCGCCTCAGTGCATCACGTCAGTGCTCACAACGTGAAGAAACGAAACGTTCGAAGAGTATCACGATCGTGTATAAATTTTTTTCTCGGACGAAAAAAATGAATAAAACGAATAGCGTTAAACTAAATTAATCTGAACTTCGTTACGTATCTTGTTTAAATTTTTGGCCAAATGATGATTCGTGTCGAATCAAACAGGTAGCGGAGTGAGAACTTGTTCGCGAAATTGTTAGAAATCGATCCGAGATCTCGGTTCGCGAGAGAGGAAGTCACCAGAACTGCGGCGATTCGCGTGAATTTTTCGCACGAGATTCATTATCAAGTCTCTTGCGTGATTCAGGAGAATCTCGAGAGAGAATGCGCTCTTGAAACAATTAAAATCATACACTCGGTATTGTCATAATTTACATTACGTTTATCATAATTTTATATTAGCGCAAATTTTATATTAGCGCGTGCGTTCGAACTATTCGAATCTAATCGAGTTTCGAGCTCAAACAGTTCGAACTGTTCTCGATTCGTTCAAATGTTTCCGCTTCTCGAACTGTCATTCGAATAATTCAATTGTTTGAAACGTACGAATCCGATTGTTCGAGTCTTCGAGTTTGTAACAACATCGAATTAGACTTTATTTAACATTGTTTGTGAAAAATTCAACGCTACGTCAAAATACTGTACTTTTTGTTAATATATTTTAAAAAATCGCGTTTTTTTTTTTAATATTTTATCTCCGTTATCACTTCCGTTATTTTAATAACACAATTGATTATTTATTCTATATTTTACCATGAGATTTTTCTTTTATCACAAATCGGTATTGCAACAATTCTCCAATGCGCTCGCAATGTCTCTGAACCGATGGGAAACAATATATCGATCCCGCGACGGGAGTGCATGCGCCGTGAAGGATATTCTTCAACGTCCGCGTGTACGAGAAGCGAAAACAGACGGAGCTCTCTCTCGCTCGAGAGAAAGAAATATATCGGCCAACGCAAACAGTTGATTCTTGTATTCTTTGTTTAAACGTGCGATACTGTGTTCTGCTCCTCAAACGAAAAATGAGTCCTGGCTTGGGACACGATCCCTTGCCGTCGTATAACATGACGGCTATCGGTGAGTTTTTTCTTCGGGACAAAAATTATCACGAAATTTATTTCGCCTCGCACATACGCGAGACGCATCTTTTTTTATTTTGTAAAATTACGACGAACGAACTTGTAGTTTTTTTTTCTAATATTTTTGCGAATTTATTTCTCTCGCGAGTGAAAATTAGTTGACAAAACAATTAGAAATTGCCACCCTATGCGCGAATGAAAAGTTGTTTCGCACGCGACAGAAACGTGCGTTTCGCGTGCGAAAGTTTATGAAAAGCAACAAATATCAATCTGTTCAAATTGTTTCCTTTTTTTTTTCCTTTTCAAGGAAACACCGCGTTGTGCTTGTGGCAACAGCCGCAACACATTTTGTTCCAGTTGGCGAATTTTTGCTTCGCACTGTCGTACTCGGCACCGTCTTCCAGAAAAGGAATTCTGTTCATGCACTCGGTACTGATCATAGGTGAGAAATTGATAAAAAAAAAAAAAAAAAAAAAAAAACTTAATAGAATTAAGAAGTCGTACTTTTATCAAAACTTTTTTTTTATTCAAAATATCTTTTCCAGGCTTTATGTTGTTATCCGGATGGGCTTGGCACGTGATTTGCGCACCAGATATCTTCTCTTGGAACTTTAGCTTTTTGTTGCTCAACATCTGCCAATTAGTGTATATTATTTATCAAATGAGACCCATCAGATTCGATCCCGAATTAGAAGAAGCTTATCACACGCTCTTTTACCCCTTCAAGGTGAGGCTTTCTCGCGAATTTGCAAAAATTCGTAACGCAATTCTTTGACAGTCGCATAAATAATCCAATTTGTTTTTCAACATCTTACGCTTGCAGGTCTCACGACTGCAGTTTAAACGATTGGTATCGCCAGAGTTCGCGACGATAATGTCTCTGCACGCTGGCGAAGCGTACGCGATGCAGAATCTAACGAGAACGGACAGATTGGGTTTGCTGCTCACTGGCAAAGTCAACGTTCTGAGCGACACGAATTTCTTGCATCCGATATTGCCTTGTGAATTTCTAGATTCGCCGGAATTTGAGAGTTCTCGGCCATCCGTTGACGACAAATTCAAGGTACGACGCTCCCCGTTGATTCGGTATTATCAAACACATCGCGAATATATGTGTGAATCTTGAACTTGATTCTTCAGGTATCAATAATCGCAGCTAGTTCCTGCAGGTATCTGTACTGGCAGAGATCAGCCTTGGAATATTTGCTCGTGAAGGAAACGTATCTCGCAACCGTCTTGACCACGCTGGTAGCGAGAGATATCGCGACAAAATTGTATGCGATGAATAACAAGGTATTGTCCGGAAAAATTTAAATAATTAATTAATTAAAAAACTGACTCCGATATTTTTTAAATCGAAATCAATAGATAGTTACGGATAAAGGATCACACTTGGACATTCGACTTCCCACTATCAGTGCCGGGTTGGGACTCACCGGCGAGTACAAAAGTCCTCGAGCCTGCAGACAGGCGTTGATTCGCAGGAAGGAAACCAAACCGACGTCCAACAACGGTATTGTCGAGCTGTTGTTTTTTTTTTTTTTTTTCAAATATCGCTGCGCGATATTGTGATTCGCATCAATTCTCAAATAGATTGGTTGGCGGCACGTGATTCTATTTCAGTTACTAACGCGACATACAAAGAACAAGTGGCGAACAACCTGACGAAGATGGGAGCGCCGAATATGGAGCCACTCCCGGAATTGCCGTCGTGCGACGATCTGGCATCCAGCGGCGTGGAGAGCTGGATGGACTCCTCCAGCAAGTACCACAGTTGCGAGATCGTCGACGACGAATAGCATTACGCCTCATTCTCGAATTACGAGAATTTGTTTGACGTCGATGATGCCGATCACGACATGCAAGCCTTCGATTACAAGAACGCGGATTACTGGCGGTCGTGCGAGGACTAACGGCGGTGAAAAAGACGAAGAATACGCCTTTTTTCCAGTACAGTGCATATATATTTATACTTTCGGATATTAAAATTTGATATTTTCAGCAACACGTTTTAACCATGGGTTACTTCGTGATTGAACATGTTTTTAAACGTTCCCTTGTTTCAGAAAGTTATCTGTCAAACGAAGCGCAAGTCGCGCACGTCACTGATCGCAATATTGTACAATATATACATTGTTATTTATTGCTATCTACCAACGAAATTTGCAACGAAAGCACTTTACGCGAAGTGTTGTGCACATAATGTACATTTGAAAATGTTCTTATACATAGTTGTAAATAACAAATTTGACGAGTTTTGGATTACCACGAATGTTCTGAGAAAAGCAAACACAAGATGACGATTTTCTCAGAAGCGATAAATATATTAAATAAATCTAAGATTTACATACAAATTAATGTACACAAAATCGCGCCTATATATAACGTATATCTCTGTAAATAGGAAGATTGAGCAAGAGTTTTAGCTTAAATCTTAGGATTTCTTACTTAAAAAAACAAAACAAAAAAAGATACAAATTTTTACATACACGAGACGCAACATATAAAAACGCCCACATTTAATCGAATTTCAAAACTATTCTCATTTGTAAATACAAATAAATAAAACTGCAGTACAATATTTAACACGGTATTACACTTTTTTTTCACCAACAATTCTTATTTCACATTTTTGTCGCTTTTTTCCCAGAAAAACCTGTCCGAAAACAAACTTTTCTCAAAGTAAGAATTGTTGGAGAAAAGAATTGAAAAAAAAGAAAAAAAAAAAAAATATCGATTTTTACAACAGAAGTATTTTTCAATTTATTCACAATAACAGTTTTTCATCGACGTCTTTTCTTGAATGTGAAGTTGTTGCACCATTTTTCGATATAAATCCGATCCGTGTGTACACATATACATTTTCCGGACTTCGACTTATCGAAAATTGACGCAACTCGATGTGAGAACGACATGCTGGGATTTTCGAACTTCACTTTTGGGGGGATGTGCTTTCGGCCCTTGGGAAAAGGGGGTGCGCGCGGTGGTGCCACCTGTATGGAGGGCGTGGCGCTAGTTCTAAGTGGAGTTTAGTGTCGCGAGAGGCTTAGAAGCGCGGAGTGTAACTCCCTCGAGTGCACAGTTACGCGCTGTCGAAGCAGGGCGGCTGAAGGAACCCGAGAGAGATGTGAGCGATCGAGCGAGCGTGAGGGGGTTGAAAGTGGGCAGGTGGGTGGCAAAGAAGGGGAGTGAGAAGAGCCTCGCGCGGTGACCGACGAAGAAGAGAGAGAGAGAGAGAGAAACAGAGAAGAGAAGGTGACCGTTGTACTCCGGAGATTTCGCGCGGAGATGAACATACGAGTGGTGGTTGCCGTCCTACTTGTCTCGTCCTCCCGCCGATGACGTCGTGTCCTGTAAAGTGGACCGTGTACGCGGAGCAGCAGGACATCGCCGGCAGGACGAAGGACACGCCGCCGTCGCCGTTGAGGACCGTTTCTCCTCGTTCCTGGCGGCAGTGACCATGGCGCCCGTTCTGCTGTGTAAACAGTGCTCCAGTGAAGGATACGATCCGCTCCTCGAGCTGATGCTGCTAACGCTGCTACCGTGTCCTTGCTGACGAGCGGACGGAACACTCCGGTGCGTTAAGAGCAAGGAGATGATGCTAGAGTATATGTCCGAGCGCGCGCGCGTGTGTGTGTGTATGTATGTATGTATGTACGTATGTATGCGTGTGCGTGCGTGCGTGCGTGTTCGACGTGCATGTTCGAGCAGCCTCCAGCGAGCTATCAGAGAAAGAGAGAGAGAGAGAGGGAGAGAGAGAGAGAGAGAGAGAGAGAGAGAGAGAGAGAATAAAGCATCCGAGAGTGTTGACGGTAATCTCGCTGGTGGCGTTATATCGATGTAGCTCTGCTGGAGATTCACGGGAATTGCAAACGAACGAGATTGATATCGAAAGGTGATGTGTGTGATTGTTATTGATCAGCAGTGTGTGATGAAAACATGCATCTCTCGGCCTACACACGTTGTTGACTCGCGGAGATTGCAACGAGAATCGCTCAATTGTACTCGAAATTTTTTATTCAGTTCGCTCTCGTGGTTTCGAAAATGCAGAGAGTTTGTACAAAGAAAACCTTTCTCATCTTTCTTTTTAAGAAATTCAGGAAGGTTCGGTGGAAAAAAAAAAAAAAAAAAAGTGAAATATATAAGCAACACATAATCGCTATTGATCCAAATTTGACGCCTGCTGACTGATAAAGTTTTGACACACAAGATTATACATATCTTTGTTCTTTTTATTATTCCGCTCGGTCGCTCGGTGTAGGTGAGTTAGCTAATGACGGATTTCGATTGGTTGTTTAAATGATCATTTGTTGAATTTCGTATTTACAATTTGACGGCAATAATTGATTGATGATTTCGCATGTATTTGAATCATTATTATTATTATTATTATTATTGTTAGTTAAAGATGTAAACTTGAATAATTTAAATATTCGCGTGAGACCAAAATCACCAACGTGGTTCAAATATTCGAAGTTTGAAAAATATTTTTCAAATTTTTAAATGTATATATAAACTCAATCAGAAGGTTTTTTTTTATTTGCTTTATCTTACATTCAACAAATTAATTTAATCCTCACTTTTGTCTAATTGGTCCAAAATTGTCTCTCGTCGATTTCAATTAATTGAGAACAAAAAGTAATATTCCGGATATTTCTGGAACACTCTGAGAATTAAATTTCTTCTTCTGAGGTAACGGTAAGAGGCGCGCTTATGAATTCTTAAACGCTACGAGGATACAAATTGTTTTCAGTGACGCTTTGAATCCGAATCATCGCTAACAATGAAAACTCGGATTTAATCGAAATCTCGAGAATTCAACTCGCTCGCGTCGACTCATTGAAACGGGTTTGTTTTTCTTTCCCCGAGCCGTTTAAAAACTATTCGATGTCAATTAGAAAAAATTGCCGTTTTTTTTTTTTTTTTTAACTTTCTAATTTAAATTGACTGGGAAAAAAAATCAATGTGCAATTCTTGTCGGACAATAGGTCACATCGCGCGAGTCAACACATCATCTCGAAGCTCTCTCGAACTAACTTGCGTAACTAATCTAAACTTTGCGTCAGAGGCTTTATGATACTCGAGAACACAAGACGTTGTGCGACACTCGTTTATCAATATAGCCACGAGGCAGAATTAAAATTTCTCTGATTTGCAAATCGTATGTGTGTGTGTGTGTGTGTGTGTGTGATGATTTTTCAGGCATTCAGATCAAGCGAGAGACAAGGCCGCGAAGAGAAGAACAAAAGTTATGCTAAAACGAATTGCGGGATACTCTCGCGATAATTACTGTAGACTTTGTATCTACGCGTGGTGATCTAGACCGAGACCCTCATTTCTTTCTTCGTGGCCGAGAGATCGCCGAGAGATTAAGAAGAAGAAAAAAAAAAAAAAAGAACGAGGGTGGAAAGGGAAATAATAAACCCGGTTTGCGATGGTGTCGCGCGAAATGACGGTCGTTTGCGTCGCGGATTCGGACGAGGACAAAGAAAGCTCAGCGTGCTCGCTGCTGTCGACGCATACTCACAGCAGACTGAGGTGCATCATCCTGCACTCCAAAAGACATATCGCTTATCCACCATAAGGTAAGAACCGCAGAGAGCGCATCGATGTATAGAAAAATTTTCAGTCATTAAGATCTCCTATCTTTTTTGTGTGTTTCTAATCTCCTTGGTCGATCGCGCGTTTGTCTCGATTAACGGGCGATGTGGCGAAGAAAAAATTAATTGTGACATGCGACGTTAGAGCATTTACCTGTTGCTTTAACGTTCGTGCAAAGAGAGTTGCAAGTAACGAGTCGCTAACTTCGCAATTTGTAACAATTTCTGTACGTGAGAGACAGAGAGAAGAAGAGAGAAAGAAAGAAAGAGAGAGAGAGAGAGAGAGAGAGAGAGAAGAAACTGAGCTTTATACGCGCGCCCTTCAGATATTTAAAAGAAAGCGAAACGGGGACAGCTTTATCGCGCTTCGGAGGAAAATGCATTTAATTTCTGGATATTGCGTTAATCGGAAAGCTTAATTAACATAGAACATGTAATTTGCTTTGTAACAACGTATAAGCATGGAATTCACGATATAATCGCATAAATTGAATTATTATTTCAATTTATAATTTAGTTTATAATACATACATACTCGCAAACAGATTGATTGCCAATTACTTTCGACGACATGACGAGTTTGATTAATACAATATTAATAATAATACGCATTTGCAAAATACGCGCCGCATATAACGTTCGTTTGCTGCACAAGATGCAACATGTGCGCAAATTCGCATGTGTGCAAAATTCCGAAAGTCTAGCGTATTGTCGGTGTCTTCTTTTAAACGTGTGCTAAAAACAAACCTATTTCTTTTCTTTCTTTTTCGTCGCGCGAGCGCAATTGTTTAAGAGTCATCGCGAGTTTTCGTTGGGAAGGGGAGCCGAGGGAAACTTTACGGCCAATTTAACGTCACGCATATCGCGACGTGTAACAGTCTTCAAGTAAGAGAATCGCACGTAGAGCAGACTGCGTGGTTCCTCCGTCACTGTCGAAAGGGTCGATAGCCCTCCCTCGTGTGTACGGCACACTCGTCCCAATCCTCCTCCCCTTCGCGCGCCACATTGTACACAGCTGTTTTCAAGCTGCTGTTTACAAGAAGAGACTCTGTCCTATTAAAAAGCTTCTCCAGAATCTTTTCTCGGTTTCTTTCCCCGCCCGAGGGAGAATTAACACGCGAGGGTTAACAGCCCGCAATTTAAGTTACTTCAAAAAAAGAAAAACATTTAGATTCTGACAGCAGATATAAAAAAAAACAAAATCGCGTGTATCAATTAGCTCATCGGGTTGATCCTCGCATATGGAAGACGAAATAAAATTTCTAATCACTCGTGTCGTGCGCAAAATATTCACAGTCTAAATATACCTGCGTGTATAAAGTTCATCATTTTCAATATACAATTGTCGAGACCCGAACTGGGTTAAGACTTTTCTCTCTCTCTCTTTTATTTCTCTCTTTTATTTCTCTCTTTCTCGCTTTTTCCACAACATATTATTTTACCTTTGACGTAATATCACTTCTCGGTATCCCTTTTTCCCCGAGGCTTTCTCTTCGTGCCATCTTATATTTATCTCGTTGTTTCTCACATCGCTTTATACTTTATACGATACGTGACGTAGGTCGGACATTTGTTTGTTTTTTTTTTTTTTTTTTTTTTTACGGTTTTGTTCCACTTGTCTTGTAAGTGCATAGTGAAGACGTTCCACTCAAGTGTTTAAAGTGCGCGCAATTGAGGATTGATGAGTGGACCCGACGAAAAAGGACGTCACTGCCACACGCGATTCTGATTTACTTATGACGTGTATAATCGCGCATGAGTTCTGTACACGCGCGGAGGAGGTCGAGAAGTCCGCGCGCGAAGCTATTTACGTGCGCGATGGACTCGCGCACGATAAGCTTGACGGGGCAACAAGTGTTCCCGGTGCACAATCCAGGCACAAGTCCAACGAGGATTTGATCGGAAACTTTGATGACATAATCTTTTGTTCTTTTTTTTTTTTTTTTTTTGATAAAACCTACGCACGAGATCTCGCGTCACGGAAATACAACGAATTATCCGTAAATAAAAAAAAAACAATCTAATCTCTAAATTTCTCTCGATCGAGATATGGAAATTGTTTGAGAGAAGAAAATAATAAAACGCGCAATTATAACGGGCGAATAATGATTTTTACAAGGACAGATAGCGGCGAGTGTCGGGAGAGAAACCTCGATCTTAATGTTGCACGCACGCGTGTTGGCACGTTACGAGAGATTGACAGATATAAAACAGCTGTTGCGATAATCGCTGCGAAGATCACAGAGTACTGACAACGGGGCTGACGGGAAATAGCCCCGAGTGACGCTCGCGGAAATGGGCGAGTCATTTCCATAGGACAGCGTAGGAAATAAAGTTGGCGGCGGGGTAATTGCATCGGTATAAATTGCATTGACCGATCAATCGCCGCGCGTTCGGCCTCCGAAACCGTTTCCTCCGGGATTTACGAGGAATCGAAGAGCGACGGGGGAGTGCCGTGGAATTTCCGTTTTGTATCCGACTCTAATCCAATTCGAAAGCTGTCCGATTCCGCCAAACCGCCGCTCCATCGCCCTGTCTGTCGCAAAATGAATCGGGTGCGACGGGACGTTGTCCGCTTCGGCGATTCCAAGGCGGTCACATCACGTCGTCGAATTTTCAATCCCCCGTCTCATCTGCATTTTTATTGTCGAATTCGAACGTTACGGCGTTGAATTTATTTTTTCGTAAAAATCGAGCGTCGTTTAAACGAAAAATTTGATTCTTCTTATATTCCTCTATATAATTAGTCGGAGGGAAGCCGACGAGACGTCAGTTTCTTCGCCGCAAGACCGACATATCTCTTTGAGGTCGACACAAAGTGGCAAACGGAAGGAAAAGAAGCAAAGGAGCTTGTCGTCACGCGAGCCGTATCTTGACGGTCGACAGAATCATTTTCATATTTTCAGGAGATCCAATTTACATACAGGTGCACGACACGAGCAATAATAAGAGTGCATTCGAATTTTTTTCTTTTTCGCTCTCTTTCAAAAATGAAGTTGCGTGAACAGAGAGATGATATTATGAAGAAAAAAAATATTATTATTAATATTATTTATCAATAAACGAGAGTAAGATTAAAAATAAATAAAAGAAGATAGAACGGAAAGAATTTGTTGATAAACGCGGGTACAAACGCAGCGTCAATGTGCATGTAATGTGCGTGGGATATCGTCGCACAATGTTGAACCAACATTGCAAACCATACGTATATATATGTGTCTATTCACACATTATCGATTCCGTACGCGTGTTTCCTCCGAAAGCTCTCTTCAGAAGTTAGCTTTGGTCACTCGGTCAGGAACGATCGCAAGAATGCAAGCAAGAAACACACACACACACCCACACATACACACGCATTGCAGGGTGACTTTTAGAACCTCGCGTAAATCACCACACCCTGTTATGATGTCACGTGATTTACCCTGACCCACACAGACCGAGCCCACATAGAAGCCGCGAATACGGTCTTCTGGGGCGATAGTGAGCACGGCCAGTCACGAAAGCCTCTCTTTGGCTTTCGTGCTTAATTAGCATACGAGCAGCTTAGTCGATACACACGGCGCGGCGGCACGATGACCTTGAAACTTTTTGGTTTCCCTTCCCGTGAAAAAGAGGCGTTTTTTTCGGACCGCGAGACGATTTATTTGTTTCACGCTCGTCGTCGTTGCCCGACGTCGTTATAGCGACGTCACGCGCGCGCGCGTTCAGGATCAAACGATTCAACGGGGGAGATTACACAAATTACACAGTTCTTTGGCGAAGAACAACGGATCGACAGATTTCGCTAGAAACTACTCGGGAGTTCGAAATTAAACTTTCTCGAACGAGCGGATTAATGGCTCTTGAATTTTAAGTCTCGTGCGGAGACGAAGCGAGCGATTTCGGACATTTTTATTTGAAATAGTAATCAAACTTCCGTCTCTCTCTCTCTCTCTCTCTCTCTCTCTCTCTCTCTCTCTCTCTCTCTCTTTGTCTTTTTTCCCGCAACTTCTCTCTCTTCTCTATCCACTTCTCAAAATTAATTAGAACACCCGTGCGAAAACGTCAAGGGAAATAAGTACGTCAAAATGCGGGACTGAAGCAGCCGGCGGCGGCGGCGGCGCAGAAACGATGAAATCTGATAGTTACCACTTTCTCGCTTGCTGTAAAGCCGATTATCTAGCTACTTCGCGTTTCCTTTCGCGAGGAAACAGCTTACGTCACACGGACGGAGATTAAGCGAAAGGATATCAAGATAGGATTAAACTTGTATCGCGGCGCGGTCTAAAGCCGCGAATTAGGATTTGCATAACGGAACGCACGGAGCGTGCTTTCGCGAACGGCGGCAACCGAAGGGAGGGGTGGTGGTAGACGTTACCTCGCGTTAGAGATCGCATCGAAACGCGAAAATCCAGTTAATTGCAACACCTTCGGACACCCTCTCTCTCTCTCTCTCTCTCTCTCTCTCACACACACACACACACACGTCCGTGACTTCTACGTACTATTTCCCAACTCCGTGTGTTGGACGTATAATACACACATCGAAGATGAATAAAGCGCGCGCTGTGTAAACAATATCCGGTTTTCTCTTAGATACAATTTAGCCGTGGAATTTATAATGCAATATGACCTACATACACACACTATTTTTAATTCCACACTCTGACTGTTTTATATTCGGAGGCACACCGCGCGGGCACACTCGGTCGCGCGCCAATTTATATCTCCGTCATAAAGAAATAATGAAGAGGGAAAAGCGCGCGCGCACGAGCGATATATCGCAAAAAAAGTGCAAAAAATTAATGACACTTACCTACCTACCTACCTACCTACCTACGTTTTCTCATTCTGTTCCCATTTACAAATCGGAACGTTTATGTGCTTAAATATAGAGAGAGAGTCTTCTTTCTCGCGAGAGAGCGGACCAGTAACTTTCAATAGATTCCGGAGAGAATATAAACGCGTCGTGTGTATTTCTGCAAAAAGTCAAACGTATAAAAAAGGAATTTAGTTCGAAATAAAAAGTGTACTCGAAATCTCTCTCTGTCTCTCTCTCTCTCTCTCACACACGTACACACATATTGATACACGGATTTTCTCCGCACGTTTCTCTCTTCTCTCTCCCGGGAGGCGGAGTCTTGGATTTCAGCTTACACACACCTATTATACACGGTGGATGAATCGGGGATGGAAAAAAAATTGTCCTGACGAATTTCCGGCCGGCGACCGGCGACGCGACGACGACGGGCATCTTCGATAATAGAGAAGGCGCCGCTCGTGTCACCGGCCTAACTCGGACGGAAATATCGAAGATCGAATAATGATATTGAATCATTCCGAGATAACCGGATCCGTGCTTATTGGCGCGTGTCACCGGAAAGGACCTCAAATGACATTTCTGGCCGGTCGGCATATCGTCACTCCCTACGTATAATTACATAAGTGTCACATATGGGATTTTCAGTTCATTGCATAGTGACACTCAGAAAATCATGTTCTTTGTGGTCACCAAGTATTAAAAAAAAATATTCATAAGTAAGGTAAAAATTTAAAACCGAAAGATCCCTTAACTAGGGAAACTATATGAAGCTTCAAACTTTTAAACTGCTCTCCTCTAAAATTTGCGTTTTGGAGTTACGGGATTATACGTAGGGAGTGACGATATGACAAATTGAACTCGACGTGCCTCGCGATGGAAGATAATCGAAATTTTCTCTTTGCGTGATCTCGCGCTTCCTTTCCGTATCGATGTTTTTTGCACAATTTGCGCGAAAAGCGGCAAATTCTTTTTGTTATCGAGTTCTCGTGATCGATCTTGTTGTATATTACGAGAAATCAGAAAAGAGACATCGGAAATACATGCGCACAATAACATATGTAGACGCGTACGAGTGTACTACAATTTGTTTCTTTCGCGTTATAAATATCAGTTCCTCGCAAGAAGCTAATTCACGAGAATCAGAGAATGTGGTGTGGTTTAAGCTCGTGCAAGATGTACAACAAGAAATCACGCGGAATCGTCGAATCCGAGAAACGGAAGCAAGAAATGAGCTGTTAAATGGGTTTCGTATGAGATACGTTATTTTGAAGTAGAAATTACCGGTTACGACAATATATCTTCGGGAAAAAGAGGGAAGTCTAAACGCGCCGCCGATAACCGTGCCAAGAGGTTTTTGTTTAGTTGCGCGATTTCTATGATGTGTGTGTATGTGTGCGCGCATGTGAGAAAAGGGGAGGAAGAGAGAGAGAGAGAGAGAAAGAAAGAAAGAAAGAAAGAAAGAAAGAGAATCGTCCGCGTTACAGTTTTCAAAGCGGTTTTAGTACCATAGTTCGGCCCCGCGGAGATAAGATCGACTTTCCTGAGCGATGACGTGGCCGATCCTTAACTGCATGCTATTTCGAGATTTTCGCCGTTCGGTCAGAAAATATCCTGCGAAATCTTCGGGCCGCCGACGGCGGCGAAACGAAATGTTGAAGTCACGCAGCCCCCTTCGACGCGACCTCGAAGATAATAAAGCTCAGATATTGCATCCCGAATCACGAAGAGCCGCCGAATCGATATTCCACGCTAATCGCCCCCGGCTTGTTTTCGGCTCTCTTCACCGTAAATCTGACAGTCAGATGCTTAACTGTAATTTCGATAAATTAAGGGCACGAATATACACGTGTACTGTGTGTACATGTATATGCATGGACACAGCGTCTCCGATACGATAAAGGTCAACAGGGGCATATCGGAAGCGTTAAACGGATATCGAAAATTGTTCGTCGGATAGGAAATCTCTTCGAACTAAATCCGGCACTTTAATTGGCCGCGTATACGGCCTTCGCAATGAGAATTTTAAATGTTTCACCATGTCAGAGATCGACGGAAATTAAACCGAGGATGATTTATGATTATGACTCGCTTATCTCTCGTGGCTTTGTAATTTTAACTTTAATCTTGCGTTAGCGTGTTATATCAGCGCGCGCGTTAATATATACGCTCGCGAATATCGCTTCCAGACGTCAAAGGTGATGGCACGTGTTACGCGCCTTCGACAAAAAATGGCGAACGCGACTGATTCATCCGCAACAGCCGCCAGCAACCTCCTCTCGTCCTCGACGACGACGTCGTTCACCACCTCGACATCGGCGGCGACCTATTCCACCGAGGATTACACCCTCAACTACAGCAGTCTGCCCGGTCTGGGCGGCTACTCTCTGAACGACTTCAACTACACGGCATTGTGGTTGGACGTTTGGAACAGCACCGAGATCAACAACGTCACCGAGAAGTTGAACGCGACGGTGTTGATATCGGGTGGCTATTGCGTCGAATGGGAAGCTGCTCAGCACAAGCTCTTCCAGGTGAGAAAAATATATATACACAGTTTGTCCGGAAAGTTCCTGGACTACGTGAATTAAAAATCGAAAATGAAAGATATGGTTTATTAAACAAGTTTACACTTCAAGGTAGTCTCCATTTAAAGCTATGCACGTTTGAGAT